>NC_045141.1:10116145-10191833 GCF_008831285.2 Nymphaea colorata
AAACCCTTGGAGGAGTCAATGCTAGTACTATATAAATTAGAATTTTACCCACATTTATATTTCCATAGGTTCCAAGACCAATTTTCAAAATATGCATATAGGCAAGAGTCCTAGGAATTGCATTATCAATTTTTCATTAACTGCTTTTTGGACGCATGTGATGTTTTACTTTGCCCCTAAGTCCATGTCCAAACCCAATGTCAAAACTCTTCTCGAGTCTCTATTGGGTCAATTCATGTCAAAGTCTAATACCTTCTCTTGTCTAGATGGACTCAGAGTATCTTCCATATGACCACATCCTATTCGGGTCATGTCAAGCCGATCCGGACTTCGCATCATCCCAAGTGAGTCTACCTACCTCAGTGGTATCTTTCATGGTACCCAACATCTTTCGGTGTATGTTCCCGATCACTTAGAGGATTGCGGTCTTGAAGAAAGCAGTCAGTCTTGCCATACAGCCTATTCAATGGCAATCTAATCCATGCAATTGCTGAAAGATGGAACCCCAAGGACCAACACATTCTGGTTTCCATGGGGTGAAATGACAATCACTCTTGATGAGTTCTCCAACATTATGGGTTTGCCAGAACCAAAAGTGACCCAGAGGTCCAATTGAAGACCAGTTCCTTGTAAACCAAGTCAAGTCAAAACTCTAGAAGTGATTCGTAAACTCACAGGGAAAAGGAGTTGGCATTTTCTAGAGAAAGATGGACATCAATATCTTCAACTACAAGAGCTTGGTGAAACATACTCCCAATTTGTCAACCCTGCGTCACTATCTAAACTGTTGCAGACAAGTACAAAAACTCCATAGTGACTTGTACCGTGGGTCTTAATCTTCTTCAATAATGAAGAACACATAATGGATTTCCGCATAGCTCGCCTCTTCAGAAAATGGGGGCATGTCCAAGTCCGTCACATTTCCATAGCAATGGCAGCCTTGGCATTCCTTTACAGAGGGTTGGCAAATTTTCAATTGGAGATGCAGACTCGATAGAAGGATGTGTCTTTGCACTGCAAGCATGGTTCTACAAACATGTGGGGCCACAATCATGTCATTTTCAAAACACAGACGGTCAGTTATCTAGTATGGAGCACTACCGCAGAAAGATGGAGGAAGTTGATGACTCCACCATCATTTGGGACTTCTTTGATCGAGAGGTCATCAAGTCAAGATACACTTACAACCCAGTCAGAGGAAGTCTTCTATTGGGACCGTTTTTCATAATTGAATATCATCCGGAGCGTTGCCTCAGGCAATTCTCACTGCGTCAGAGGAAGGCATATCCAATTGAGTCGGAAGGAGCCATTGTGGAGTGTGAACTAGACACTGAAGAGTGGTCCGGGATATACACCTATGCCCAGCAACGTTGGGAATCATTTGCTCACTTGTATCTTGTCCTTGGTCCAGGAATGGGTCCCGAATATGTAAAATGGTGGGATGAAGTTCGCCCATCTATCCTTCTGTCCTAGATTGTCATGTCTAGTTCATTGTCATTAAGCCAAAATTTGTCAAGTTTTGTCAAGTTATGTTAAACTTTGTCAAGTTTTGTCATTCTCATCTTTCTTTTAATATGTAATCAAAATTTGTCACCTCTCATCAATTCACATCCTAACATTTTCAATTTTTCTTCTTGCAAGGTGAACATCCGCTTTATGGTTGAAACCAGAAGCCAAAGCAGGAGAAGGAGTGAAATGGAGCTTGATCAACCTTTTATAGGAGACAGGGGAGAAGAATCCTCCTCAGAAACACCTCCCAAGCTGGAAATAAATGACCCAGAATTTGAGGAATACAGAAGATTCGGAAATACATGATCATGTTCAATGAAGAACAAGCGCAGGCAGAAAAAGCCAAAAAGAAAGGGAAGAAAACAAGAAAGTACTCATCAAGCAGTTCAGACTCTTCTGAAGACGCTACAACAGAATCTAGTAGTGAGGAAGAACCGAAAACTCCCAAGAAAAAGAAGAAGGGAGAATCCTGGAAAACAAAAATCCAGGAAGTTGAAAAAAGTTAAATGCAGTACAACTTAAAGGCAAGAACAAGAGGAATTTCACTTGCGAAGATTTCTACGAAAGCTTCGAAAATGACAAACACATAAAAAACTTGCCCAAGAAATTTATCAAATTTGATGGCCATGGAGACCCAAAGGCACATTTGGCCATGTTCTTTGCTGAATGCTACAAATTCCGCCACAATCATAGGGCCCTCTTTCGATGTTTCCCTAGAAGCCTAGAAGGAATTGCAGCACAATGGTATCGGGAACACATCAACCCAGTGGAATTGAAAAATTTTGACATGTTAATCAACCTTTTCATCGAAAGGTTCATTCAAAACGTTGAAACTGCACCAACGATCACCACATTATGCTATCTAAAACAGAGGCCAGGTGAAAAGGTGAGAGATTTTATTCAGAGGTGGAGGTCTTCTTGCAACAAGATGAGAGACCCAATCTCTCAATCCCATGCACTGGGATTGATCGTAAAACAATTTGACACAACCATTAAGGAGCCTCATTTCCAATGCTCCAATCAAGTCTTTCATCGATCTCACTGAGAGGGCAGAATGCATTGAAGCAGGAATTGAGAATGGAGCTTTTGATGCTGTCATCCCGGTAAAAGTAAGGAAGATACAAAAAGAATAGCAGAAGTCAGAATGCTCCAGCCAACATCGTGGCCAACGCTGCAGCCTTCAAGAAAGAAAAGTCCGAATATCCTAAGAATAAAGGGTAATGGACAAAGCTAGTGGCAGTAGTAGTGGCACCAAAACAACATCCTGGATGGGGTACGATAGAAAATTTACCCCATTACAACAAAGTTATGAAGAGGTCATGCATATGCTAATCGAAAGAGGTACTCTGTTTCTCCCAAAAGTCTCCAACCCCCCACCAATGATGGGAAAAACAAAGAGCAATTCTGCAAATTTCATCGCGCTCCAGGACATGATACAGAAGACTGCCTTGTACTTAAAAATATTGTGCAAGATGCAGTTGACAAAAAAATAATCAAAGAGTCAGTGAACAGCCGGACATTCTCAAGAATCCTTTTCCTAAACATGGCAAAGGAATAGTTTCGATGGTCAGATTTTCAACAGGTCGTCAAATTATGGTGACAAACAAAAGGGATACAGCTCCCTGGATTTCTTTGGATTGCTTTTCAAACATGATAAAGGATCCATCAATGCACAAACCGGACTGGTTAAACAAGACATCTGACAGAGATTGATCAGAAGTCACAAGTGGCGACTCTGAACCATTGGAATCCATTTTCAATGAATTGGACCCCTTACCTGAAGTCAAGAAGGAGGGTTTAGCCCTAACAGGGGGAATGAATGGGCTTTTGAATTATGTGAAAATAGTCCGATCATATTCTCTGATAAAGATCTACCAACTGGAGGTGCATCGCACAATGACGCCTTGCACATAGTGATAGAGACAAGGGGCACCAGAGTCTCCCACGTTTTAATTGATGGTGGAGCAAGCCTGAACATCTGTCCACAACAAACAGCTCGTGAGTTGGGCATAAGACAGGCTGACTATACTCCATCCAAAATTTTCATCCATGGATATGACGGGACAGGACAACCATGCCTAGGATGCATATGTCTGGATTTGAATATTTCTGAGACGTATCATCGGTTTTATTTCATGTGGTGGATATAGAACCCTCCTTCAACTTGTTGCTTGGCAGGCCATGGATCCATGCTACCAATGCAGTTCCCTCCACTCTACATCAGTGTGTCAAATGGACTTACAACGGGAATTCTATAACCATCTATGCAGAGGATAGGGAAAGTCGGCTTGTACACCCAATGATTCCGGTACCAACATATACAATTGAGGTACCCAGTATTCGAGTCTGCAAAGAAGAAGAAATATCTCAAAGTCTTAGCAGGTTGGCCATTCAGAAACCAAAGAAACAGGTATGGGTGAAAAGGGGTACCAAACTTGAAACAAGTTACAAAAGTCATCCGTTGTTCAAGAAATTCTGCCAGAATGAGAAAGGATTGGATTTACTCATACGCCATGGCTACCAGCCATTTACTGGCCTTGGCAAACATGAAAATGAAATCTTGGAACCAGTTACCTTGACAGGACAACGAGGCACTCAAGCCTTGGGGTGCCAAAGCTATGAAAAAGTGGATGTTGAGGAAGAATTCAAGCCAGTACCTTTCGTCAAGAGCAATACCATAGGCGGATGTTCACCATCAATTTGAATCAACAAATCCGCCATCATTTTGTCATTTTGTCGTCATTGTACTCAAATAGACCAAGTGTCTTCATTTTGTAATACCTTCAAAAATACAATGACAAATGCAAATTACTTCCATATACAATGTCTCAAATTTCATCTAACTTCTTTACAATCTTTAGGATGGCATTTGAGGATCAAACATCAAAAGCTTTTAAGGAGATAAATCCAGAACTCACAGAGGCCGAATGTCCAGAGTTCATCCAAATGAGAAAGCAAGATCAACCGTCACCTCTGATTAATGATCCGATTGAGGAAATTAACATTGGCACGGAAGAGAGTCCAAAGATTTTGCAAATTGGAACAAGTCTCTCAGCAGAAGAAAGAAAAGAGTTGATAGATTTCCTCAAAAAGCATCAAGAAGCCTTTGCGTGGACTTATGAGGACATGCCAGGACTTGATACAAAATTAGTCGAGCATCGACTACCATTGAAACCAGAATGCAAGCCAATCAAACAAAAGTTGAGGAAACTAGACCCTCGTCTTGAGGGGCAAGTTAAGGAAGGCCTAGAAGACCTACTAAAGGCAGGGTTCATCCGAACAATCGACTATCCTGAATGGTTAGCAAACATTGTGGTAGTCCCAAAGAAAAATGGCAAAATTCGGCTCTGCATCGATTTCAGAGATTTGAATAAGGCTACACCAAAGGATGACTACCCACTTCCAAACATTGACTTGTTGGTAGACAGTACCGCAGGTCACGCTATGTTCTCCTTTATGGATGGATATTCTGGTTATAACCAAATTAAGTTGGCAGCTCAAGATCAAGCCAAAACATCATTTACAACCCCATGGGGTACCTTCTGCTATACAGTAATGCCATTTGGTTTGAAGAACGCTGGGGCAACATATCAAAGGGCTATGGCAGCTATTTTTCATGACCAAATGCATCAAATCATGGATGCATATGTAGATGATCTACTAATTAAGTCAAAAACAAGGGAGAATCACATCAACATTCTCTCTCAAGTTTTTGATAGACTCTTACAATACAAACTTAGATTGAATCCACAAAAATGTGTATTTGGTGTGGAATCCGGTAAGCTTTTGGGATTTATGGTCAGCCAAAAGGGAATCGAGATGGATCCTTCCAAAGCAAAGGCGATCATCGAAATGTCACCCCCAACAAATCTTAAGGAGCTACGCAGCTTGCAAGGCAGAATTCAATCAATCAGAAGGTTTATATCTAATCTCGCCATGAGATGCGAACCCTTCAACCATTTACTGCGGAAAGGAGTCAAATTTGAATGGGGGCATGAATGTCAAGCCTCATTCGAAAAGATCAAGAAGTATCTTCTTTGCCCACCAATTTTAAAACCTCCAATTTTAGGGGAACCTCTACTCCTTTACATCACAGTTAACGATTCAGCCTGTGGTGGATTTCTGGCTCAATATGAAGAAGGATGCCGAATAGAACATGCCATTTATTACATCAGTAAGACATTTGTGCAGTATGAAAAGAACTACTCGCACATGGAAAAAACTTGCTTAGCCTTGGTGTGGATGTGTCAAAAATTAAGGCATTATCTATTGGCTTGTGAAGTTAAAATTTTATCCAAACTTAATCCACTCAAATATATCCTCGAACAGCCATTTCTGAATGGAAGGATAGCAAAGTGGCAGGTTTTGCTGATGCAATATGATTTGGAATATGTGTCACAAAAATCAATCAAGGGGCAAGCCATTGCAGACCAATTGGCAGATTTTCCTCTATATGAAGAAATTAGAACAAATGATGATTTTCCAGATGAGCAAATCCTGACAACTGAACCAGAGCCGATTTGGGAGATGTACTTTGATGGATCTAAGAGCACAGCTGGGGCAGGCATTGGGATACTTTTCATTACACCAGAAAGGGAAATGATTCCTTACTCTCTCAAATTGAATTTTTCCTGCACGCATAATATGGCAGAGTACGAGGCCCTAATCCAAGGACTCAAAATGTTGCTCAAATTTAAAGTGCAGAGAGTTCGCATTTTGGAGATTCTCTCTTGGCTGTCAGTCAGGTCAATGGAGATTGGCAAGTCAAAGATCAAAAATTGATCCCATATCAAGAGTTAGCAGCTTCCCTCTTAAGACAGTTCGAGGAATGTCAACTCTTACATGTCAAAAGAGAATTTAACCCAATAGCAGACGGTTTAGCCAGTTTAGGCTCTACCATTGCCTTCAAACCTGGAGAATCTATCAGATCTTTTGAAGTTGGAAGACTCGAACAACCATCTTTTGTCATACCAGAACAGGTGTTGCAAGCAGAAAGTAGAGAAACACCATGGTATCAGAACATCAAGGATTTTCTCCAAACTGGAACACTTCCACCAGAAATGTCTCGAAAAGAGCAAAGAGTTTTGAGACACATGTCTTCAAGATATTTCATTCTAGCCGACATCCTATACAGAAGAGGATTCAGCACAGAATATGCTAGATGTCTCGATGCAAATGAGGCACTAGAAGTCATTCAAGAAGCCCATGAAGGAATTTGTGGGGGACATGTAGGGTATCAGACCCTCGTCAAGCAAATAGTCAGAGCAGGGTACTATTGGCCCACAATGCAAAGAGACTGTCACCAATTTGTCAAGAAATGCATCAAATGTCAGTTGCATGCACCATCAATTCATGCTCCAGTAGCGTACCTTCATTCGGTCAGCTCACCATGGCCATTCTCCATGTGGGCCTTCGACGTAGTCGGTCCAATCAATCCACCTGCCTCAAATGGACACAGGTATTTTCTTGCAGCTACAGATTACTTCACCAAATGGGTGGAAGCGATCACTTTAAAAACAGTCGAAGGACAACACGTAGTGTCCTTCATTCATAAAAATCTTTTGTGTAGATTTGGCATCCCGCATGATATCGTTCTGATAACGGTACTCATTTCAAAAATGAGAAAATGCGCAATCTTTGTCATAAACACAAAATACAACATCACTTTTCTGCCCCATATCACCCTCAAGGTAATGGTCAGGCAGAAGCAACCAACAAGATTTTGATTCGTGTCTTAGAAAGGACAGTTGAAACAGGCCGAGATTGGCACGAGAAAATGCACAATGCACTTTGGGCGTATCGAACCACAATTCGGACACCCACCAATGCTACACCAGCAGAATTAGTATATGGAACGGAAATTGTCCTTCCATTACATGTCCAAAAACCAGCAATGAAATTTGCTGCTCTCATTGAACTCCCAATTAACAAATACCAAAAAAAGAGACTTACTCAATTAGACCTCTTAGACGAGAAAAGACTACAAGCGGCAGAGCATGCCGAAGTCTATCGTAAGAGAGTCGCCCGACATTATGCCAAATCAGTCATTGAAAGAAAATTTCAGGTAAATGATCTTGTTTTAAGATCCATAGTTCCACTCAGGAGTAGACCCAAAGGAAAATGGGCGCCGAACTGGGAAGGACCATATGTTGTCAAAGAGGTTCTACCTCACAATTCTTATCGACTGATTGATGCCGATGGGGTTGAAATCCCCGATCCAATTAATGCTTTGCATCTCAAAAAATTCTATACTTGAATTTGCAATTCAAAAAAAAAAAAAATTCAAAATAGTTGTGCTTTGATAAGCACGTTTGTAACAATTTTCAAACCAACTAAGGGGCATGGTATCCCTTAGGGAAAAGTTTCAAAAATGCATCAAAATTTTCAAACTCAACCCATGTCTTGAAGACAATTGCAAGGGCATCGTCTTGAAATAGGCAAGAAATTTCACAGACATTGAGGGACTTATGTATAGTAATTAATGTTGGTCCCGACAATCGGCATTTGTAAAGGTCTAGCATGAGATGCCATAAGAAAAAGTCTTGTCACCTAAAAGACCTTGGCAAGATGCTAGAAAAAGCTATCAAGCGAAATGAGTTGAGCAATGAGCTCGGGGTGAGTGTAGTTGTTCCTCTGGTTCAAAGCTCAGCAGGCGCGGGTGGGCATATGACCTATGCTTACGCCGTGAAGCTAAAAAGCAATCCATGAACATTTTGCTTATATTAAGTCTCCTAAAGCCTTCTGAATTCGAGCAAGTAAGCCCGGGGAGTGTTTTACATTTGGTACCCTGAGGCCAACTGGTCTAGGAGTTACCGGCCCAAAGCTTGTTACAAGGGTTCAGAAGAAAGCCCGATAGACTTGATATTACACAAAGCAAACTACACAAAACCGCCAAAGCGGTGGAACTCCGTAGTAGCTTTTGGGGTGGTGAGGAATTTCTCCCAAGAGTGAAGGGTGGCTCAAAAAGAAAATCAAAATTCAAAAGCAAAAGAGAGTATGTGAAAAATTAAGTAAAAGAAGAGAAAAAGCACTTGCCAATGGTTTAGAAGGCATCGAAGGCAAATTTCTCAAAGCATCAAATGCAAAAACTTTCACAATTACAAAATTTTTCAACCAACATTAATTCCTCTACAAAGTCTCCAATGAGATGGAGAAAGATCTTCTTATTTCAGGTCTATGCCTAGCATTTCTCCTCGAGCGAGGATGGTTCAACATCATTTGAAAAATGGATTTTCCAAACGATTTGCAAAAATTTGGTGCGTGAATCTTTGCTATTAAGCAAATTATTCAATTTGCTTAACAACAAAGAGGGGCATCTGTTCACACCCCAAATTTTTCCACATCAAAATTGAAGCAATGTGAAAATTTCACAAAAGAATTGTGAAATTTGCAATTTCAAAGCCAATTTCGAATCTAAAGAACAATTAGATTCAAATCGTGAATTTAACCCGATACACGAATCCCAATGCAGGATTACGAGTCCAAATTCAATTGCAAATGTCATTTGAAATCCAAATCCAATTGCAAAATGCAAATTTTGACTTAGATCCAAGAATTGGATCTAATTCAGTCTAAAATGCTACGTGGGACCCACGTGTGGGCCCCACCTAGCCCGTGTGGTCAAGAGCCCTCCCCAGGGGCCATGCCCCCCTCCATGTAAAAAAAAAAATAATAAATAAATATTTTCTCTCAAATTAATTGAAGAAAAGTCATTTTCAAGAAGAAATAAAGGAGAAACCTAGGAAAAGAGAGACATTTATGTCTCTCTCTCTTCTTTAACCAGATCCTCCTTAAAGAAAAAAATCATTTCCAAGGAAGCAATTACTAAACTGGTCAAACTCACCTAACCTACTTAATCCAAGTAGGTTTGACCCGGGTGCACTCAAATGTGGTGCCAATTCCAGCTAGGTTCGGTCACAATGGGCTCAACATAGTCAAAACGTAAGTCTGTCTCATGATCCAATTAATGGACGAAAATAGACTTTGACCGAACCAAACCCACTTTGACTAAACTCAGTCAAAGTACAATTTAGCTCAATTAAGAGCTTTCTTGACCCAAATTTATCAAATTACCTCAAATAAAGTCAAACTACTTGCAAATGAGCTTTGACTTTGGTCAATTGGTCGAAATTGATCAATTTGGACAATTTTGCCCTTCTGCGGTCAACTTAAGATTAAAAAGCCTAAAATGGTTTATGAAAGGCAAATAAACATTTGAATTTGTCAAATGCTTGAATCAAATACCAAATTTAAATTGAATTTCTCAAGTGAAAGTTTGATTCAGTTGAAATCCATTTTCAATCAAGTTTTGGACGAAAATACCCTTTTCGAACCAAATTTGATAAAATTTTTAAATTTTATTAAAATTTAAATTTAATTATCATAATTCAATGGCATTTGGAGCTTAGTAACTAGGTTTTAACCTTATAAGCTCGATTTCAAACAAAAAAAAATAAATAGTATAAAATAAGGGCAAAACCCTGTGTAAGGGCATTTTCGTCCAAAATTTTGGTCAAAATGGTCACCTAGGTCTGAACCCAAGTTGACCAAACCTAGCCCAGCCCACCTAGCTCGTGGAAATGGGCTGAGAAATGGTCAATTAGAGCCTTTAAAGTCTATTTAACTCATTTTACAAGTCCCCAAGGTCTTAAGTAAGTTCCCAAGGTGAGTTAAGAAGGTGGTTGAACCCACCTCCTCCTCTATATAAACCTCCCCTTGGCCACTAAGGGGGAGGACGAAATTTTGGAGCATTCTATCAAATTGCTGCAGCCAAGGAGCTAGGAGGGAGAAGCCAAGGAAGAGAGAAGAGGTTCGTCCAAGCCCCCTTCCCCTTTTTCTCCCATTCTCTTCTTCACTTTCTTCTATTCTCCCCATTGATTTTGCTAAGTTAGGGTGCTTAAGTGAACCCTTACTTAGGATTTTCGTGGTGAGAAGCCCTCTTTACCACTCCAAATTCCAGCAAGCAAGCTATTTCTTATTCTAGCTTTGCTAAGCTTGAATCCACGGTTGGATTCTTGCTTAGGATTGCTTGGGTTAGAAAACAAGTGAAGACGAAAGACAAACATCAAGACCGACCGCAAGGTAGGTGATCTTAACTCACTTCTCTTCTACTTTAGCTTATTGTTGATTTATTTTAATTCCAACAATTAGCGGGAGGGTTTATTTTCATTTGCTTACGGCTGGGAATGATGTCCAGCTAAGGGAAACCTACGCTTCAATGTACATGTTAATGCATAATGCATGCATATGTCGGTTTTCTTAAATATGAACCCAAGTATCAAATTTCGAAATGGGCCCCAAGGCCACGTCCCTTTCAAAGGAACCAACTTAATACCATTTTGAACTCCCTACCATGAGAGAATCCCACGGTGAGAAAGTGATTTTGCTACATCACGTATGATGAAAATGCCTATAAGGGATGGATACGTTTTTATGAATGTGATCCACCCTTGCGTGGCGAAATGATGGACGAATAAGCTTGAGTATTGTTTTATTTTCTTTCTTATTCACAGTCATTTTGATTCATGTCTTTCAATTTAATTAATCAAGGGTAGTAGGGAAGATTTGAAACAAGTTCTCAATCTTCCTGCATAAAAGAACCCAGCCATGAATCATCATGATTCATGAGTCATGCGGTCCCTTGATAAAATTTCATTTTGAAAAGTAAGGTACGTATATGTATACATTGTTATATATGTACATATATGCATCCGATTTCTTGTCAAAAATTACATTCCTCCCTTAAAATCAGGTTGGAACATGTTTCCAAACCGGTCTTTAAGGAAATTGGCCATTTTTATTGATTTTTCTAGTGCAAGATTATAAATTACTTTCATTTCATTTTTACTTAATTTCAGCAAACCCATACGTAAGATGTATGTATGTTGTTGAAATCAGACCATGTTTTATAGGAATTGGTTTAAGAATATCAAAATTTACGTATTTGAAATACCAACCATCCTAGAATCATCCAAAGGAGTTGATGATTTCATTACTACGAAATCTGGAATTTGAATAGATTTGAAAAACTCATTGTTTCTATCTAAGAAACAAGTCCTTATTGGAATCAATGTCCACAATTTTCAGCTATTTAAATCAACACAAGGTCTGATTTTTAGCTATTTTGAGACAAAAGTGGAAGTCATCCATGTCTCCCATCCGTTTCAAAGATTGAACTTGACATCATTTATATATTTTCATCATTTTGATAATTTTATGTCAAGCCTCAAGCTTATGGACTACATCTCTAATTCATGTGCTTAATCATATAATGAGCACATATAGAGAAAGTCCTACATTTTAATCAATCTTCATGTATAGATTGTATGACGTGCAATACGGACTTTGAGAGATTATGAGGGAGTGAAGAATGTATGTTTCATATGAATGAATCTTGATGGATTATGAGAGAGAGAAGAATGAATGTTCCATATAGTTTCCATTCTCGTTTCATGCATTCACTTTCACTCAAAATCAATGGCACCACATGCACATTCTCAAGAAATTAAGTGATTCAAATTTAAGTTGCAAAAAGTGACCAAGTCATATTGCAATGAGAATTTGTAAACTTCACTTAACTTCAAAAGAAAACACAAGCAATGCATTCATAATCTTTTGGCCAAAGTGCATTTGAAAAACAACATGTTTTCTAACAATTTGGAACCTATGTTCTTTCAAAAGAATGAATTCTACAAATCACATGATTTGACAAAAGAAGAGTTCAAAATCAATTTTTATCATAAGATGATCATCATCATCTAGAGTTCACAACAAAGAACTCAATTCCAAATCTTCAAAAATCCTCAAGAATTATGTGTTTCAAATAACACCAAAACAAAGGATTTTAAACCAACTTGAAAACCCCCAATATTCAAATTCATTTATTCAAAAAAATGAATTTCGGTTCTTGAATCCAAAACCTCAATGCATAAGCATATAGGACTTACATCAATAACTCGTATATGATCCAAATGATCTTTAGTCCTTGGTCTAATTACCCCCGTTAAAGGCGGCAGGAACGGTTGGACCTCGTACGGACGAGCGGATCCCTTTCTCTTGAAAATTTTCTCAAAACCCCAATTTTAAAAGAATTTTGCTGACTCGCATTTCGACCTTCTTGAAAAGGGAGTGGGGTGCGAACACTTTTCCTCTAAGAAAGCAGTTAATGAGTGGTTAGTTGTCGTAAAATGTGATTAGATCTGCTCTTATCTCCATTTTTTTCCACATTTGTCTCCTTTTGATAAACTTGAAGTTTTAAAGACAACGTGGGTCTTACAGTGGGTGTAATGATGAAGGTAAGAGGAAGCGTGGGTGAAGAGAGAGAAATGGAATGGAAAAGTTCAAAACACATGAAGAAATCAATGAGAAAAAAAAATAAATAAAAAGTTTGTAAAATTTAACAGACCATGCAAAAAGCCCAGCTGAGTCAAGTCCAACCAACTCAAACTCGGCCTCGCTAATACACTCGAGCTTATATTTAAGCTCGAGCTCAACTCATACAGAAAACGAGTCAAACTCGAGTCGGGTTTACTCAAGTGAGTTCGAGTCGAGCCCGAGTTGGCTCGACTCTTTGTGCAGCCTAGTCAGCTGTGACCATGAATGGGGAGAAACTGCTGCCACCCTTTGACGGTGTTGGCAACCATTGGCTCAAAACCACCGGGGACATCGGCGACACATTGACAGGAAGAAATTGTTGCCTCCCCCTCGCTGTGTTGGAGAACCACCGGCGGGCAGTAGCAGAGCTACCTTGTGGCTGGATTGTATGACAACAGATTGTATACCAACACTAGACTCAGGCCTAGCTATATGCAGGGCCCACACCAGATTTAGGCTGCTGTCCTGTATTTCAATATGCATTCATTCCATTGCGATAATAAGATGTATTAGTGCCCCTCTTCCACCACTACACTCAATCGTCTATTGTCATCTTGAATATGTCTACCCAATTTGCAAGGGCAGAAATTAATCTTGCTCTCATGTTTCAGATTTTGCTCCCAAAGCTATCCACATACAGAATAACAATCAACTACAAAGTTGAGAAATTGTGTAACACCTCAAAAGTTTAATCCCTTATATGTAAGATTACGAAGAATTTTGAAAGACTTATAAAGGAGGTTGTTAAGTGATTGATTATCTTAGTTCATTTGAACTTGCAAGGGGGTGCGTTAGATCTGTTAAATCAGGGGTCCAAATCCGGTGTAGGAGTGTGACTCAAGTTGTTACAATAGTATCAAAGCTGCTTTGACACTTGAACCTATGATCCCACATGCAAAACCAAAATTCAAATGAAACTAAAGCTGGATGCCCTAACATAGCTAACTACACTATGAAAAGATCCTCCCAACATCTGTGCAAGACCCAAACCCATAATGGAGCACGAGATACAACCTCCAATTTTAATGACATCCCGATCTCCAAATTGATGTGAACAAATACTTACTCCCCACCTTCCACTTACCTATTTGCAAAATAAGGTACATTTGCTTTTGAAGAGGCTGAGTCCTCTAATAAGCTTCTTTGAAGGTAGCAATAGGTGTCAAACTGATTGTCAGAAATATCGGTCTGGGGTTTTTAATAGCAAGGTTTTTGTTGAGTATGTTTCGGCAAAGTTGTTTTCTTAGGAAAATCTCAGAAAAAACTCAAAAAATTTAAAAATAGATATAAATTAATTAAATCAGAAAGTAATAAGAAAACATAAATAAAACTATATAAAAGTGATAAAGAACGTTTAATGATGATAAAAATCATGAGATATAATTTAGTTTGAGTTTAAATTTGAATCCATGATAATGTCAATGCTGAAAAACAGAAAAATGAAAAATGTAAAAAATTAAAAAAAATGTGAAAAAACATGATAAATATATTTTTCTTTTTTTCCAACATATCGATTTCCCCTTTTTTATTTGTTCTTATTTTTTATGATGATATGTTCATATTCTTTTAAATATCATGATATTTGTGACACTATGCACTTAATTTCTGTCGGCCCCCAGAGGTGTGAACAAAATTGAATAGGACTTCCTCAATTTTTGGAAAAATAAAAGTTGAGTGACACTCAGTTTGGATTTTCATTACAGCTTTCCATAGTGGGACAAAGTGTATCAATAAAATTTTGGGACACTAAATTCTCACCCATTGAACACAATCTAAAGTGAAAAGGACTTCTTATTTACAACAATAAGACTGTGACCCAACAATTGCAAATTAAGGTTGCTGCACCTGGTTTTCTACATCAACATGAGGACAAACGAGAAAGCATTTGATGGTAAGATATGTTTGTGCACATTGAAAATGTTCTGTGCAGAGGCAGAGCTACATATAAACTGCCTACATTAGCCCTACATGAGGACAAAGTGTTATATACATAGTGCCGCTTTGGATATAGAAATATGTGAACGAGTGCTCTTCCAGAAATTTTTTCTAGCTCCACCGCTTGTTCTATAACATTTTTATTTTATGATAACAAGTTATAAAAATATTATCTGGCCTTTTATAAGAAAGTTCTTGGACATATTAGCATTATAAACCACTTTTCACTCTGACCATGTGATTCAAACGTCCTCTCCTTTTTTCAAACTTCCTGGAAAAAGTTATGGCTTTAGCTTATTGGTAACTAGGTCGAACTTTTCTTCTTTGCCAGAGAATTTGCACCGAGTTTTAATGTTGGAGACAAGAACTGGGCCGGGTCTCTCACATTAAAATTATTATCATCTCTCTCTCTCTCTCTCTCCATCTATGAGGATCTAATCCTTCCAGATGCTGAATGCTGCTAGATGGGTAAAATTTAAAAAATTTGTCGCTAAAAAGGTTACTGTATAATTGTTATTAAAACAATTTGTGGCGGACAGCAATTTACTTTCACAAAACTTATTGGTATCTACCAACATTTATTTGTCATATATATATATATATATATAAATATATGTATATATATATGTTTATATATATATATATATATATATATATATATATATATATATAATGAACAATAATAATTGGAGTCCAAACCTTGATTTGGATGAACCCAGGTTTTTTGAACTAGGATCCTGTACTTTATCATGTATTGACCAACAACATGATCAACTTAGACGTGGTGCCTTAAAAGTAAGGAACTGAAGCTTTAACAGTACCATGTATTTGTCATCCATCAAAGAATGAAAGTATTTTTGTAAAATTTACATACATTTAACTGTGTAGTCTCATGCTAAGGTCTCAACAATAAACATTTTGGATGAGATATTGCTTGATCACGGATTCGACTTGTCCCATGAATAAACAATTAATTTCACAAAATTGGGTTTACAGATAGCGCAAACCATGCGATAGAATGAAATAATTCTCCTATACACATAGGGGCATTTGTAGGTGCTATAACTTGAGTAGAGCAGCCATAAAAACGATTTTCTCACCATTTCATCAAATTGAAGGAATGGTGCTTGAATCCACTACATTCTGTCAACATGAAATCAAAATGATGGTTAAAAGTAGTTAAATGTGACAAACTACTATACAGGGAACAAGAAAGATTGATTCAAAGCTTGTGGTGCCCAACTAAACTAGTTAAAACACATCTTCAATGCCTTCCCTAGTCTTCAATTGTGCGTAGTTAGGGGACTAAATTACTTTCGCCTCTATTAAATACCTATCAGCAGTATGCATTCGAGTCATTATCCGTTAAGCATTTCCAATTCTATCAAGCTTCAAGTGTTGACATTGAAGATGTCAGAGTAAGTGAGTCATAAATGTCCATAACCCATCCGCACTAAATGCAGCGTGCTCAGCACAAGTCAATTCAGATTGGAAGTCTTCAAGAGGACCCTTAATCATGTATCAATATATTTAAATTTGAACCTTAGTCCTGAACCTATCTTTTTATCATGACATCTTTGGACACTTTTCTTCCATATTTTGAGTATTAAAGGAAGATAAAAAAATCAAAACCTTTAATTGGATGGTAAAGGCGTTTAAAGCATGAAGCAAGACATTTAGCCTATCAGGAGGTGAAGTGTAAGTTTCAAAATGAAATTGGTAAAATATATATTTCAAAAAAAAAAAGAGACAAAAACTGAAAAAGAACAACTAATTTAAATGATAAGCACTAAGCAGCAATGTCAAATTTATGGTGGACGACAATTTACTTATAGCAACAAATTTCTAAATTTTAACCACACAACTATCTAACATCTGGCAACATTGACTTTTCCTATATACACATTGAGATCACCTAATTAACAACAAGAATTTGTATCTAAACTTTGACTTGTATGTTTGTTCGGGGATTGTTTTGGGGTTTTAGAACATTATGTGTGTGTTCCATTAACCTGCCTCCAAGTTTTGGCAGATTCATAGAACATTAGAACTAGATGTCAATGAATCTCCCCTAATCTTTGGGGCATATGCATAGGACACTTTCAAAGTGTTCCATTTACCAAATGATTAGGTTTTAGCTTGAACTTGGATCTTGCACTCTATCATGTATTGATCCACAACATGTTCAACTTAGACACTGTGCCTTAAAAGCAAAGAAATGAAGCTTTTACAAAAAGAAGTATTAGGGTTTGATGAAATCACAAAAATACACTTTCATTTAACTGCTTTTGTCTTTTTATGTAATCGACAGCAGTGGCATATTTTTGTCATCCAGCAAAGCATGAACTTATTTTTTTAAAATTCTCATACATTTAACTATGTGTATCTTCATGGTAAGGCCAGAACAATAAACCTTTTGGATGAGATATTACTTGATCATGGATTCATTTTTTCCATGAATAAAGAATTAATTTCATAAGGTTAGGTTCACAAGCTGATAGCACAAAGCAGAGAGGTTGGGGGGAAGTGTGAGGGTTTCAAACTTCTCATTGGTCGGCGAGATGAAATACTTTTCTTGCTCACCCAACTATGATTGGAGCCTGCAGGAGCATTTGGTGGGTGTTATAACTTGAGTAAGACAGCCATATAAATGATTTTCCAACCATTTCACCAAATTGAAGGAATGGTGCTAGAATTCACTGCATTCTGTCAACATGACATCAAATGTTGGTTACAAGTAGTTAAATGTGAACAAACTACTATACAAGGAACATGAGAGATTGTTGAAAGCTTGTGTAGCCCAAATAAACTACTTAAATAATCTCTTCATTCTTCAATGCCTTTCCTGGTCTTCAAATGTGAGTAGTTGGGGGACGATCAGCAATATGCACGCGAGTCAATATATGTCAAGCATTTCCAATTCAATCAAGCTTCAAGTGTTGACATCGAAGATGTCAGAGTAACTGAGTCATAAACGTCCATGACCCGTCCGCACCAATTGCAACGTACTCAGCATGAGTCAATTCTTCGGAAGTTTTCAAGAGGTCCCTTAATTACGTATCAATATATTTAAATTTGAACCTTAGTCCTGAACCTATCTTTTGATCATGACATTTAAGGACACTTTTCTCCCGTCTTTTTAGTATTAAAAAAAGATAAAAAAACCAAAAACTTTAGTTGGCTGATAAAGGCGTTTAAGGCAAGAGGCAAGACTTGAGCCTATCACGAGGTGAATTGTAAGCTTCAACATGAAATTGGTGAAATATGTATTTAACATAAAGACAAAAACTGAAGAAGAACAACTAATTAAAATGATAAGTAAGTATTAAATAACAGTGCCAAATTAAACACTGCCAGATAATATGAATGCTTGATTTCACTTGGGCCAAGTGCTATTTGAGGGAGGTTAGTTCAATAAATCATTAAACTTAAACTAATTAAACAAGCTTGGCACAAACTAAATCAATTGAAATCATGAGCTGCTTGGCTCAACAAGAACTCTGCATAGATAATTCTTTGGACCAATGTACCTGAGTGGCAATAATTAACTAACAATGGGAAGGAAGGGACCGGGTCCATGTAGATTTTGTAAAAACTCATGCAACAACTACTTTGGTATTTACGCTTATCTCTGGAATGAGGAAACATGGTTGTAGGCACTCCAAATTTTCCCTTTCTCAAACCACACGAAACTGAGTTATAAAAAAATGTTGGGAATGTTATGTTCAGTTAAATGGAATTTCAAAAGAAGAAGAGCAATGTCAAAAATTGACATCTGAGTGAGTGCAGTCCAAATACAAGAAGAAGCTTCACCATAGAAATGTGAAGCTTCACCATAGAAATGTGAAGCTTAAGGAAGTTAGTAGTGTTCATTTATGAAATAATCCAGATTGATGGCAAGCTTGATGAAGAGGTTGATCCAGACAAGAACTAATGCAGCAAAAGATCTTCAAACCTGTTATATTAATGCTAGTCGAGGAATCAGGTGATCCTACGGACTAATTGTATCAACTGTACAAAATGCATCCGTCAGTGCTACTGACTCGGCTTGTAATTGGCATGTTATTTAAATAATTAAAACACTTGAAAATAGACTTATTTTGAATTAATGTAGGGCATGCAGTGCTCATTATCAATAAAATATGTATGGAGTTTGAACAAATTTACGACTAAATGCAAAATGTTTGTACGCTTTTTGGTTATGGACAACTACATACTACACACACACACACACATACATATATATAGATACAAAGAATTTCTTACCATCTTACTGGAAAAGCTTTGGGATGTGGAAGTATGTATAAATTAAAGGGGGAAGAACTTAACTTTTACTACGATAACTTGTCCCTTGATCAGATAGAGCGATGCTTATTGTTCCTCACATTAAATGCCGTTGGAACTAAGGGTGCATTTGTTCCACCACAGATTTGAGACCCACAATGTTCTGAGGTCACTAGGATTTCAAATATATGAATTTAAGCTTGAATACCCCCCATCCAACTTTATGTCCATAGTTTTTTACATGTTACCTTGATATAAGATCCATATTACTAAGATCCTTAATTTACTTAGACTGAGGATCTTACAATGCAGACTCAGAACAGAGGCTATCGAATACTACCTAATCAAGTGTGACAACCAGAAGGAAAATGAGAGATCGATCCAGAGCTTGTGGTGCCAAAATATGCTACTTTAAACATTTCCCTGTCATTGGCCTGGACCATCTAAATATTGATGGGCTAGAACATTAATTGATAAATTGACACCCCCCTCATAATGGTATTTTTGCTAGTAGTTGAGTGATTAAAATTTCTTGGGCCCCCTACTAACTGCCACCAAATATGGAGTCAATACACGTCAAGCATTCCCTGTCCTATCTTGATCCGTTCTACATTATTCAAGTTGCCCTGATAGTTGAGTCAATTCTTTGCAGGTTTTTGATGGGGAGCTCACAAGATTCATTAATTGATTTTTATCATCTTCGGATCTAACTCAAAACGTAAGTCTGATCCAAACTTTGAATCATGACGTCTTTTCCATTGGATGATTTAAGGGAGGAATTAGAAAAAGGGAAGAAAGAGTTGAAAACTGGCATAAAGAAAACATAATAGTGGAAATATACTAATGAAGTAAGGGCTACGTGGCCATGAGAATGCCATTAATGTGATCAGCCATCTCATGGTTGTGCAAGATTAATTTTTTTTTTTTTAAAAAGACACCGTTTCTGAAAGAGAATCTATAAAAGGGGCTTTGATTCCTTATCATGGTTATGCAGGCACAGAATTACCACCAACAACTTCGGCTGGTATGGCTGCAGCCAGTTTTCTTCTGTGTTGCTTCCTTACCTTGACTATAGTGCTTGGCGAGGAAGAGGTATCACCAGCTTTTGTTTCTCTAAGCAATGTGACGATGAATTTACATTGCTATCCTTCAAATCCCAAGCACCAGAGACCCCTACAATGTACTCTCAAACTGGAACTCAAACATTTCCTTCTGCCAATGGAATGGAGTTTCATGCAGCCGTAGTTCACAAAGGGAAATATGTTGACCAATGTCCCTGGCAACCGAGAGCTCTCCATTCTCACATCCTTCACTAGGTGTCGGATGCTAGAGGAACTTTATCTATCACAAAACCTTTTGAACAGCATTCTCTCTGCCTCTTTTGGAAACCTGACAACCACCTTGTCAAAACTTGACCTTTCCTCTAATCAGATTGAAGGTACTATCCCGTTAGCCTAGCTAACTTGACCAAGTTAATTGCCTTAAAGTTGAGTTCCAACAAAATAAAAGGGCTCATTCCACCAAATATAGGACAGATGCACAGCTTTCAGGTGTTGCTTCTTGACAACAATGCATTAGAAGGCCCAATCCCACTATCATTCTTCCAGTTGGTCCGCATGTATAGTCTTGATATTGGACACAACATGCTAATTGGGTCAATTTCAAGCTCTATAAACAATTTCACTAGTTTGCAGAGGCTGTATCTAAGTTCAAACAATTTGTCATCAACACTACCGCCTGGTCTTTGTGAGTTGAAGGACTTGTGGGAGCTATACTTGTAGGACAACTCCTTCACTGGTCACCTACCATTGGGTATCGGGAATTTTATCATCATGGACCACATGGATATCTCTGCAAACATGCTGAGTGGAGAATTGCCTGCATCATTATCAAAGCTCCAAATGCTAGAGTATTTGAATCTCTCTCAAAACACATTTGATGGTCGCATTCCTAAACAACTTGATCACATGCTAAACCTTGGCACTATTGACCTTTCCCATAACAAGCTTTCCAGTGAGATACCAAAATCATTGGAGAAACTTCAATACATCTAGGTCTTGGACTTGTCCTTCAATCTATTGGAAGGAGAGATTCCAAGTGGTGGAAAGTTTGCAAACCTTTCTGCCGAGTCATTCCTAGGGAACTATGCACTATGTGGAGCTCCCAAATTCCAAGTCCCATTGTGCTTACACAAAACAGAGAGACAAAGTAAGAGCAATGCGGCAAAAGTCATTGTCGCTTGTGCAATTGGAGGCTCAGCACTTTTGGTCATTGTTTGCACACTCATCGGTATCTCATGCTATACAAAGAAGCGGTTGTTGAAACATCCCGATGACATTGAAAGATTATGAGGAATTTACACTTCCCATGATTTCTCATAGAGAGTTAGTGCATGCAACGAGCAACTTCAGTAATGCAAATTTTCTTGGGAATGGAAGCTTTGGTTCAGTGTACAAAGTAATTCTAGCAGATGGAACGACAGTGGCTGTTAAGGTCCTTAATTTGTTATTTGAGGGAACATCTAAAAGTTTTGGCATCGAGTGCACTGTCATGCACCAAGTCAGGCACCGAAATCTCGTTAAAGTTATTACATCTTGCTCTAGTAGAGATTTCAAGGCTTTAGTTCTCCAATACATGCCCCTTGGGGGCCTAGAAGTCTATCTACATTCAGATGGCCATCACTTGATTCCCGTTCAGAGATTGGATATCATGATAGATGTGGCTTGTGCTCTATAATATCTTCACCATGGTTACTAGGAGACTATAGTTCATTGCGATCTGAAGCCAAGTAATGTGCTTCTAGATGAGAATGTGACAGCATATATCAGCGAATTTGGCATTGCAAAGATTCTAGTTGGTCAGAATTATTCTACTCTTACAGCCACTCTGGGAACCACAGGATAGATTGCACCGGGTATGTATCTCTTATTTATTTTGTCTTTTTATAAATTTTGTGTTTCACGAAGAGTGAGTATAATTGCCTGAACCGTTTCTTGAGTCAACGTGACCTCGCTTGGAGTTCTTATATGTGTGTGTGCATGTGAACACATTCTCTTTCTCTTCAATAATGCTCTCACAGATAAAGTGGAAGAGAAGGTGGGATCACATGGGAGGGGCTAGAGAGGTCATAAGGTGAGATAGAAAAGACAAAGAGAGAGTGGGTGGGTTTGCCAGTCCTAGTCGTCTCTCTCTCTCTCTATATATATATATATATTTATTCATTCATTCATTTATTTATTTATATTGAAATCAGCTGGCTAAGCTTTTTTTTTTTTAATTTTGTATTGTTTAAAACATTGCAAAAAATGCATTGATGATATTCAATGTTTTGGCAACCCTTTTTAGCATTGAGACCATTTTTAGGGTCACAAAATAAGAAAAGGAGTCATCCGTAACATAGGTAGCCCACTGATTTCAACTATATATATATATGTATGTATATATATATATATATAAATATATATATATATATATAATTTTGTCTTGACTTACATGGTTTAGCTAATTTACTCTTTTGTGGTTTGCAATATAATATCAATAAATATATTAATTGATGTGCAACACCAATGATCCTTCTAATCTTCATGATTTGGTAGTTCACGCATAAAGACACACACAAGTGGTTCCTAGCTCAATAATGTAAAGGTCATTGATAAAATCTTTTACGTGGACAATGCATTCATTGTTCGTTTGGCTTGTGGTGTTGCATGCTAGTCTTTACATTGTTTTATGCTCATGTAGACATGTGTCATTTGCATGTCCTCAAGAGACAGGAATCTTCAATTGATCTTCTTCTTTCAACATAAGTTATATATATTTTTTTTTCTTTCTTGTATAAAAGAATCGTAATCGTAAATACCTTTCTACCTAATGGTTTAAGACTGGCTAACAATCGGCACTATTGAATAATTTACTCGATTTAGGAGCCATTTAAGAGAACCTTGAGATAGGTAACAGGAGAATTAGAAATAAGATGAGTTTAATTAGGCCTTTATGTTGTGAAATCATTGCACCAACCAATTAATGAATGCCAACAAATCTCACATGCCCCATAGAAAAAAATCTGGATATGTGTTTGTTTTAAGAGCACTTGAATATCATATATATAGGACATCAGTTCAAAATAGACATGGGCAACGGCCAGCCCGGCTTGATAAGAACTGGGTTTGGGCCGGCCTGATGTCCGAAATCCGAGCCAAGGACTGGTGCGGTTACATAAAAATTATTTTTAAATATAAAATAATTTTTTTGAATATAAAATATATTTTAAATAACAATATATATTATTAAAAATAAAATTAATATTTAAAATTATCGGAATGGATCAGACCCCCGTCGGGCTAACCCGGGTTGGCCCGATACATTATCGGGTGGGCTCGAACATGGGCCCGGTCTGGCGGGGTACCTGGCCGTTAACTATGTCTAGTTCTAAATCATAATCTTGTATTTCTTTTTAGATGTATATATAAGAATACAACAAGAGAAAGGCAGGATTGGAGGTTCAATTGCTCAAGTCCATTAATTTCCAGGCCTCTTGCCCAAAACCAATTAGTGCAATTGTGTCATAGATGAGCGTTAGCCAATTATATTATGCTTGCTAATCATGTCTAATATTGTTGGATGGTTGAATTGGAATTTGGTATGGCTGGAAAGGTGTCAACCAAAGCTGATGTCTATAGCTTCGGAATTCTCCTCCTTGAGGTGTTTATAGGAAGATAGCCTACTGAAGAACAGTTTCATGGGGATTTTAGCTTGAGGCAATGGGTGGCTGAAGCATTTCCTATTGCAAATTTAGATGTCATTGACAGGCATCTTTTGAACGAAAGTGACACTACTCCAACTGAAAGATCAGCTGCTATGAATGAACTGCTGGTGATGATCATGGAGATAGACTTGTCATGTTCAAGGGTGTCTCCAAATGAGAGAATGGACATGAAGGAAGTGGTTGTAGGGCTGAGAAGGATACGATAGAAGATAAGAATGAAGGAAGGATAATTCAAATATATTCATAGATACAATGGGATTTAATTCCAGGGCACCAGCCATTGGCAAAAATAGTTGGAGGTGGAATTGTAGTTTGATTGCTTTCATTGAGAGCTCTCACATGCATTGCTCAATTACAGTTGCATATAGGATTTAATAAAGATATGCTTAATATGCTTGTGTGTTCTATTCCTAAGGCATTTGGGTGATCTATCTTGTAGAACAACTCGCACATTTCCAGTGCAAGTCACGTGTAAGATGCTTGGAACTTTGTCCATTATTGCAGTTTGTGCCTTACTCTAATTAAGGTCACCTCAATAGCCGGAGTTCAGATAAATCCTCAGCACAATTTTCTCAAACCTATAAAAAAAATGCACAACAAGAAGAATGAACAAAAATACATAATTCCAGTAAGTTTTGGACTGAATTCAATTTTATCAAAAGAAGAGCCCTTGCATGAGGAGGATGAGAATTTTATGCTGTGAGCATCATGTGTTATTGGAGCATGCCATATGTGATGGCCCTTTAACAAAGGACCATGTGTTATGGACTTAAAATGATAAAAAGGACCAAATGACCCAGTTAGTTAAATAGAAGACCCCTCCCCCTACAAGTAAAAGTGAAAGTTGAAAAATCTTTGTTCTATTTCCTAGGAAGTGAATCCACCATTGTTAAAAGGAAGCTTGGTGTTGTCTCAAAGAAAGTAATATCTTTAATCTATTCAAGCATACAAAAATGCATGAACCCAAACCCATGAACACGCCGATGGCCACATTCATAAAGTTATTTGCTGGTCACAGTTCGAAGTTCAAGGATGCTACTTTATATTCAAGTATTGTGGGAGCATTGCAATATGTGTCCCTCGCCAGTTTAACATTGCCTTCTGTGCAGATAAGGTTGTTTGCATCCCAAAATTTGTTTAAGGCAGGTTGTGTTCATTCTCCATGCATTTCATATTCATCCAACCATTATCTTCAACCTATATGTGGTGTGGTATTTGGTAAAAAAGTTAAAACTTTATGAGGCGAATGAAGGAAAATCTTTTTAAAGGAAAATATTTCATAAACTTTTATCAAGACACTTAGAGAGGGTGAGATAAAGATTTTTAAGAGAGAGAAAATATAGATGGAGAAAAACTAGTAAAAGAGCAAGAGATTTTAAGAGAAAAATAAGGGAGAGAGAGAAACAAAATTTATAAGTGAGTGGAACGAAATAAAGCGAGAAACTAGTAGAAGAGAAGGAGATTTTAGTTGAAAAACTAGTAGAAGAGCAAGAGATTTTAAGAAAAATATGAGAGAGAGAGAGAGAGAGAGAGGCAGAGATAAATATTTTTACGAGAAAAAAAACTGGTAGAAGAACAAGGGAATTAAAGTGAAAAATGAGTGTGAGAGGGGGAGAGAGATAAAGATTTTGAAGAGAAAGAAAATAAGTAAAGAGAGAAAAAATAGTAGAATAGCAAAAGATTTTAAGAAAAAATGAGAGAGAGAAATGTAAAGATTTTTAAGGGAGAGAAAAGAAATAGAGAAAGGAAAATTTGTGAAGATAGATTTTAAGGGAATAATAAGAAAGATATAAAGATTCTAAGAGAAAAAAATGAGAAAGAGCGAAGAAAAGAAGGAAGGAAAAATTA
Source organism: Nymphaea colorata (assembly GCF_008831285.2). Classification (NCBI taxonomy): domain Eukaryota; kingdom Viridiplantae; phylum Streptophyta; class Magnoliopsida; order Nymphaeales; family Nymphaeaceae; genus Nymphaea; species Nymphaea colorata. The sequence continues at coordinate 10,141,860 of NC_045141.1, forward strand.
TCTAACAACGAGATATTTTAAGCCTGCTTTTTTTTATATGGAAATTTAAATTTATGAGATAATATTGAAACTTTTCACCTTCAATATTTTTTTGCAAGCGAGAGAGGAACTTGTGCTTCAAACCCATTAGGAAGACACTCTTTTAATGGTGGATCACTTCTTTAAGACTACAAATAGGATGATCAATAGATATTTTATCAAGGGAATGAAGATTTGAAGGATGTCAAAACTAATTGTAGCATTCCTGATTTGGACAATCCCCAACCTCAAAAAACAATATAAAAGAAAAAAACTCCCACCACAAGCTCGCATCCTCATAGTTCATCCATCTATCAATGGAAAAACCAACTGGACATACATGCACATTATCTATTTGTAGAGATATAACAAAGTCATACACTCAATAGAAGGTAAAAAATAAAATGAAAAAAAAGAAAAAGAAAAAACATATCATGCCTATTTGAGTTGATGAAATAAACAAGACTTGACTTCAGTTGCTCATGGCTGTTGGCTCTAAATAAGAAATTTCAAGAGCTCTCTTACATGGCCATGGGGAGATGATGAAGGGAAGAGAAAGAAAAAATGAGACTACATGCCCCGCGATGGTATGTGCTGGGGTGAAAGATTACCCAACCCGACAAAACAAACTTGCTGGGCTGAGCTAAGCTAGGCTAGGCTGGCCCGACTCTGAGTCAGGTATTGGAGGCCTGATTCTGTTCAATATACACATTTAAACCCCACCTCTCCACTTTGGTTTTTTTTTTCTTTCTCTCTCTCTCTAAAAGCTTTTTCGCCATAACGCTGACATTTGGCTTCCTTATTACTTTGATTCCTTTTAAAAACTTTTTGGTGCCTCCCCAAACATTTCTTAAAAACTAGTGATGTGTCGCCGAAGATTTTGAAGATATTAGAAAAGGAAACCTTTTAGTAATAAAAGTTGACATCGAACCGGCTACATGTCGGAGAGAAGCATGATGGTTTGACTCTGCCCAATAACTAAATGCGCCAGACTCAAACTGATAAGAAGACCTTCATGAATGCATAGAGTCCGATTTTATTGAGCATCAGACCAATCCCACCCGACCTGATGCACAGCTCTACTGGCAGCATTAAAGGCGTTGTAGTATGTGCTGGGGTAAGTCACAAGCGAGCTCTATTAGGACAGTGTTTTATAGGATAGTGGTTTCTGAGTGGGCATTATTTTTGTATTTTAGTTAGAAAATTTGGGTTGGGCTGAGATAGCGGAGAAACTTTCACATAGAACCTACAAAAAAGCATTCATCTTGGGGCCTAGCCTACATTTTTTTTAAGAATTCCGGGCATTTGGAGTTTGACGTGGAATGCAAGTTCAAATTTGTAAGCAATAACACATTGCACCAAACGTGGTATTTTAGTGCACCAAAATTTTGTGTGTCAGTATCATTAATGACAAATATGTTTCTGTTTAAATAGAAAAAAGAAATTTGTTTTATAGATAAAAAAATTTGAAAAAAGTGAAAAGGCTCAAAAAGACAGTTCTTTTTCTCTAATTTCAAAGATGCCCCATTTTTCTTTTTCTTTTGGCATATGATTGTCTGTATTCCTTTATTGTTTTTGGCAATGTTTGCAAAATCATTGACAATTTGTCACTTAATTATATGTTCTCTCTCTCTTTCTGCCTTTATCTAGATATCATGTCGTTCCATGTAACGTAAGCAAAAGAATTGGAACTGCCTCGTCATTCACTTGGTAAGATGGATAGAACTTTAAATGTCAATTTCCATCTTGATCACATGTCCAACTGAACCATTCCAAAAAAAAAAAAAACAGATATGGGAAAAAAATTAATCTCTGATTATGGAATAGATTGTCTTCGGAATTTAGAAATAACATCCGACTGGATTCGGATTCAAATTATGATATATATAAGTATCGGATCGGATATGGATTCAGATCAGATTTTGTTTTAAGTAATTACTCATATCCAAAGCTACCTTTTGAAAATCTTCTAGATACAGTTCAAAATTCGGATTCAGATTGTGAAACCAGATCTTGAATTCAAATTCAGAGATGATATCTCTCCAATGTAAGAGTAGACATGAAGGAGGTAGTCGCCAGGCTTAAAAGTATATGACAACTTCTTCTTTTGAAAAATGACAAAAATAAACAAATTATTTTTCATTTTTCTAAAATAAATAGGGTTGTTTAGTTATTTTTGCTCAAGGCTCATTTCTTTTCCCATTGACTTGTTAGAAAAACTTTTTTTGTTTCATGACAGTGACGCCATCCCCATCTCTTGGGCATGGTTGTGGTGCTTTTGAATCTGCTAAGAATAACTTTTATCGCAAAACCAAAAGGTCACCACCCAAATACAAAAAATAAAAATGTAAAATATTAGAATACGATTCAAGTTTGGATACGAATGACCATGGATCCGATTCGTATAAAATATATTCTTGACAGTACGGATACTTATATACTCTGATTCGAGTTTGGATACGAATTAAGAAAAGTTCTATCCAAATTTGGATGTGAGGCTATATAAGGAAGAAATCCATTAGTTCCACATCAAACCTTAATAAAGAGCAGCAGAGAAATGGGTCCAACCAAGCTGGCCCGGTAGTTGAAGCTACCAGACCCTGGCTCGAACTGATTCCATTGTTACCAAGGACACATTGACAGTCCAATAAATGAATTAATGGAACACAAGTAGATCCTTTCAAATATAGGCCCATTTTTATTCTACTATGAATCTACTTAAAAAATGAACCAGATCCATGGAACACTTGTTATAGGAATTTTTAAGGCAGATTAGTAAGGCACTAATAATGTGTTACTGCTGACATAGAATCACACATAACTCATCAAACAAATGATCAGCAAAGAAGCTGCATGGCTCACGTGATAATTGATCCCATCACTCTGCTTGTGCTTATAACTTATAACTTCAAATTCTGCGTCACTTATTTTGCTGTTATGACACATTGTCCACTAATTTCTAACTGTTGAGTCAGACTATATTCACTTTTTGTGTTTAAGGGAGACTACATTTTCTTCGTGTGTAAACTAATTAAAAGACAAGTTGATAAACTAAAAATAACTTGTGGAAGCTAAAGTTCAAAGAGCTCATTTATACTAACGGGTTGTAAATAGAGGTAACAGCTTGGCAGATCAAATCTCACCTCATCATCTGAATGGAGCTGCTAGCAAGTTGTATAGGTTATGTTCATAATCTACAGTTTGACCTGGGATTGACGAATATTAGTTGCGCCCCAGCTATTGTTGGCTCGTTTTTTATGTTTCCACTGGCAAACATCAAAGCACGTGTACTAACTAAGGTACCTGCAGGTTCTAGTGAATACGGCTTTCAGACTTAGAAGGTTAAATGGTCAACGACATATCACCGGTTATTTCTTTTCAGAGTATAACCATGGTTTCTTGAGTCCCATTTGGATGAGCTTACGATTTCTATAACCATGTGAAGCTTGGCAGTTCAACTATAGTGGACTCTCCTCCTAACATCCCAAGAGCACTGGGTGAACCAAATCCCTGCAGGGAATTCTGTTGTCTTGCCAGCGAAGCACGATGCGGTCTGTCGAGTGTACCACACAAAAGAATGATAGAGCACCTGGCACCGTGATGGAATGGGCCCATCTCCTCTCAAGACCAGCACATTTTCGTCTTATATAGCACTGATGTCGATGACAATGAAGTCGGCGGCAATGAAGATCCGGCGGCTGCAGGGGATGACCTCGGCCAGGTTCCAGTGGAGCTGAACTAATGACGAGGAATGTGACGACGTGAATCTTGTTTCACGTTGTTTTTCTTCCCATAGAACTAAAGCATAAACTTTGTTAATGTTGGGGAAGGGATCAAGTAGTAAGATTTGACCACGAATTGCTCCCGATGAGTCGTTTAGCCCCATTAAGAATTGGATTACTCTTTCTCTTTGAATATGATCTGAGTAAATTCTCATAGCAGTTCATCCCATAACGCCTTAGTGTTTGTGTAATACATAGTAACTGATAGAGTCTCTTGTTGAAGTTGACATATAGAACTGCAGTTGATATATTCTTGGTGCTAAAGTCTGAGTAAACCTGCTTTTTAAATCTTTCCATGCATGTTCAGCAGAAGTAGCATAAGCAATACTAGCAGCAATTTCTTTGCTAATAGAATTTCAAATCCATGAAAGAATCATATTATTGCATCTAACCCATAAGGCATGATTCTTATCTCCTTCCTTTGTCTCTTTGATAAATCCATCGGCCAAGCTTAATTTATTTTTCGCCGACAAGGCCATTATCATGGCTCTACTCCAAATGGCAAAACTGTCACCCTTAATTGCTTGAGATACCAACACACTTTCGGGATTAGCAGAATGATGTAAAAAGAAGGAATCAGTGGTCACCTGTGAATTTTTCTGAATTACTGATGTCGCCATTAATCTTTTCTTGGTCTGCCATAGTTCCTTCTTATTGTTCTTAGAGAAGGAAGACAATGGTCAGCTGGGCATCCGCAAAAAACGGTCACTTGCATCTCTTCCTGTCGTCGCAAAAGATCGATCCGGAGACAAGACCATGGAGGGAGAGGAGGCAGAGACATACGAGGGGATGATGGTTCACTTCCGCCTTTCCTTTGGCAAGCAGGCCAAGCAGCAGGTCTCCCTTGAGCAGCAGCAGACGTCTTCCTCCTCCTTTTCTGGCTCCAAGTATAGACTCCACGACTTCCGAAACTTAAATTCTCTTGATGCCGAGAAGGAGAAAACAACTAATCTTCAGAAAATAGAGAAGCCATAGTTGCAGGGCCGAGAGCAAAATAGAGAGGAGAAAATGAAGATCTTCGATGAATCCCGACTCGGTGGTGTTCGTTCGATGCGAACAGAGCAGACTTCGTTTTGAAGGGGCAGAAAATCCAGGGATCTCAGAATGTCACCGTCAAGCTCTCCTCAGAGAAAACAGAGATATAGTTCAAAGCGCGCCTAAAAAAAAAAAACCACCTCATTACAGCCCGACAGCCCGAAATTCGGTTTCCTCTCTCTTTCCTCCGTTGGAGAAGCTCTTTTGCCGTCTTAAATCAGAGAAGAAACCATAGCCTTTGAACAGAAGCAAATATGACTGCCTGAGTTTGTGACTCAGTGAAGGGTTGAGAGAACCTGCTGTCGAGCTGAACCTGTAGGCTGAGAATAGGAGCTGCCGAGAGGAGATTTCTGGAGATGATTCGTGAGGATCTGCAATGAGCTTGTCACTGACATCCCTAGCAGAGAAATTCAGTCGACCCTGAGAAATTCCGGTGATAGGGGTTGCTGCCAGAATACAGAAGATCAGATGATCGATGTTAGTGTTACGAGAATCAGCCCAAATCGGTTCATGGCTCTCATATTGCACTAACATAGCAACATTTTCATGTATCCTCCCTTCTTCCTTTTCTTTGGATTTTTTCCTCTTTCCACCAAGACCCGCTATGCGCCATGACTAATGAGGAATTTGTAGATCTCCCAAGTTGAGGTGGGTCCCATCATCCGACATGTTAAGCTGGTGTGGCTACCACTCGACGAAGCGGTGCAAGTGGAACTTTATCCTTCTTTTTCCTACACAGAACCCGATTTGAAGGTTAAACCATGCATGATCCAATCATTGGTACTGGATGATCTCACCAGTGATCGGATCCACGTCCGAGTCCAGTCCATTTTTTGGGTCGAGATATTCGAAGGAAGACCCAATCTCTTTCCGTGAAAACAGTAGATTTGATTTGAGACCTCCTTCCATCGATCTCAAAACATAAGTTTTTAGGGAGAAACCTGGATTTAAGATCCACATTTTTCACTCACGTGGAATCCACTGTTTGTTTGAACAGTGGGTCATACAGAAAAAAGATTTGAGATCCGAGGGGATCTCAGATCCACGGCCAAATAAATGCCTCCTATGGGATGCCGATTCGAGTCGGATATCGGGTAGTCTCCAAATCCTTTGTCACATACGATACTTGAATCATAACTAATTAGTGATTTGGATTCAAATTTGTCATCGATTCTGAGTTCAAATTTGAAGCGAACCCGAATCCAAAAACTTATGGAACTCCTCGAAATGCACATCTAACTTTTAGTGGTGCACTAAAAGCACAAGTTTAAATTTCTTTGTTTAACAGCATTTTATGTAATACATGCAGTTACTTTATTTAAACTTGAACTAGTTATTGTTACCCTTTCAAAGTCAGTAGCTCACCACTCAAACAGAAGAAGCATTAAGACCCCTCGTTCCCCAAGCCTATGGGGCTTTGAGCTACGTACATTAGTAGTACCACTGCTCCCTTCAACTTATATACCATACTCCACCACTTGGGAATCGACTAGAGACATGCATCTCCATATGCCTCAAGCCCGACCGTTTATGCTATGCTAGTTTTGCCCTTTGAAAAAATTTATACCACTCTTTGTAATTATTTAATTGGGATATATCTGATTTTAAGCGCAAGTAATTTCTAATCCAATGGAAGTCCTTTCAATTTACATTGCAACATAGAAAAAAAAAACTGGAATTTAGCCTACATAATAGAGCTACGGAATTTTTTACTCAAAATAGACTTCAATATTGCTAAATTCTAGTTAGGCTCCGGCCATGAGTCATTACATAAATCACATTGTAGGTGGAAACTGTCCCAAATGTGTTTCACTGGTAGGCTCCGGCCATAAGTCATTACATAAATCACATTGTAGGTGGAAACTGTCCAAATGAGTTTCACTGGATAACTTGTCTTGAATGAATTGTCCAGTGGAAAATGAGGCAGGGTTTTCAAACAGTGTTAAGACAAAACCAACAATGAGAAAAGCGTGTCCAGGTTCTCTAAAGAGACAAATCATTGTCAGAACTTGAGTCAAAATTTATTATGAGATGTTTTGTCCACCACTACAATGTATATTCTTGGCAGCTGAGCACAAAGGTCACTGGAATTGGAATGCCGTCTTCGGTTAGACCAACAAAACATAATAAAATAAAAAGAAATTTCAAGAAGACTGGAGAATAACTAGTGACATGAAAAACCATTTTCACATTGTCATAAAACACAATGTAAGTTTTGCAACACTACTTAAAAAAAAAATATGTTTGCCAATAGCTCTAAGTTGTTACTAACTTAAGCTTGATTTAACTTGATAAAAATGACTAATAGATGCTTAATGAGGACAAATTACACATACATTAGTTTGTATTAGCTTAACATGTTTTAAGGGGGTTATGACCAGCCATCCATTGGCCAAAATGTAGATGGATATTGTGCTATCCCATCCAAACTTTTGGTACATTGAATTAAAGATCTGCTGCGAAACATGACATTCACACTTGATTCTGACGTTGCCAAAACGGCAGTATTAGATTTTTTATGTATTTATTTTTTTAAAATAGAATTTTGAAAATTGTAAGTTGGGGTGCTTCTAGGAAAGAGGGGAAGCATGAATGGAGGAATTCAACTTTTTAATATAAAAAGCTTGTTTAATATAAAATGCTCACTCCATGATCACTTATCTTTTTTTTTCATCGTTTTACTTTTTTTTTTCTTTATTTTCTTCTTTGGAGCAACAGAGTGTGAGTTTGTTATTGAAAAGAAATAATTATAAAGGACACTTAAACTTTCAGGTAGCAAAAAGCTTCTCAAATTGTTTAAAAAGAACATCATCCGACCTATGTTCTTGTTCTCTTGTATTCAATTTGAGGAAGTAAATAAAAAAGTTCGAAAGTATATTTTACAACCATTTCATCTTCTTTCTTATTGAATCAAACCAATCTTGTAATTGTGAACAAGAGCACGTTTGGGTGGGTATACAAAAATAATTTTGAAATGCATTTGATCACTCCAAGTGAAAGTCTGGGTTGGGGTGGCACTTCTTCGGAGTGGGTATCGAAAATATTTCAAAATGCATTTAAAGGGTAGTCACGAAGTAGTACTGCTCAACTTAGTACCCCATTATGATTCTTATTATTATCTACAAGGCGGTAAGGTTCATATTTATTGACAAAAAGCAGTGCCTTTATTTTGGAAGACTTCTTCATCTTTTCTTGCAAGTTCTTGTATGTAAAAGATCAACTTAACCTATACGAAGAATTTATGATATATGTACAATTTGTTCATTCACAATATGTTCATTTATTTATATTGGCTAATTTGTTGAAAATTTTGGTTCCAGGTCGCAACAATTGCATGCTTTGGTTTGAAGCTTATTCTGTTTGCGGTAGTCATTCTGTTGCAATTCCTTTGGTGCTGGTTCTTTGTAGTCGTTCTGTTGTAATTCCTTTGGTGCTGGTTCTTCCATATATCTGCCGCTTCTTCCAATGCATTCGGCAATACAAGGATGCAAAGGAAAAAAACATTTCTTTTTAATGGTAAGAATTTTTATTCATTCCCAATTTTTAGCCACGAAGATATGCTGCCTATGCTAGAAATGATATATAGTAAAGGAACAGTTAAATACTGGCTAACTTGAACTTGCTTGTCAAACTCGAGCCATGCTGCACTTTTCCATAGCATAGGTGACATGATCCAAAGGGTCTCCATGGTTCGGATAACAACAGGGGAAAGAAAATTAGAACAGAGGTAACTGCAAAACAAAGAAACACAACTTACACGGATATTCAGATGGAGAGATTAATGGTGCCCTGCACACCCAGCACCAAGCCCATGACTTGTCTGTTCTTTTTTCATTTTTGTGGGATTTTTTGTCTTCTGCAATCAGGGGTGGAGCTAATTTTTTTTCCTTTCATAAAAAACTTAATATATGGTTAACATATTTTCAATTGACTATGAGGCAGATCTCTTGGGGCTACTCCATATAATTGGGCCCAAGTTCACCCAAGTTTGAACATTAAATTAAGGTTTCAAAGAGCTGTCACGTTCATAACCAAAATAACAGCTGAGGTCAAAAATTAGGATTCCAATTGTCTGGAGCAATGAAATTCATGTTTTTTCATGAAATTTACAGTTAAAAACTTGAACATTTCAAGGTTTGGCTCTCGAAATTCTGACTTTTCGATCCGTTTTCTTTAAAATAAAGTTTCCACTGACATGACTGAATGTGAATCGAAAGGCCAAAACAAACAGTAGGAATGGGAATTCGTTTAAAGATGCTGCTGCTCAGAAATTATATGTTTGTCCCACCACCATCAGAAATTATATGTTTGTCCCACCACCCATCTTATTGTTTTCTTAGGAAAATCCCAAATAGCCAGAAAAGATGGTAGATTGGGAATCAAAATTTGCACTATAAATCCAACACAACCTTCCAATCTTGGCTCGTATGAGAGTCTGACTAAGTTAGGAATCTAAGAAAGTTTCAGTTACCATCTTTTTGTAAATTTTTGGTCTTTTCTCCTCAATGTTTAAGAAACCTTTTATGAACAGAGACCTTCCAAATTCTCATAGCGTGCATGGAAGCCATGGTTCAAGTCCAATCTATAGGTTTTACCCTTCACAGCCATCATAAGCGATGAAACTACAAGACTTCCAAGAATGAGTCATACTCCTCACAAGTTCCTAGCTACAATCACTGGGATTGTCTCCATTACCTCACTTTTCTGTTGGAAAAGTTTATCTACAGCTTCCTTTCTCATAGTTGCCTTATTTCATTGTTCCCTTACCCATCAAGATCTTGTTGCTTTGTGAGAAAACTTTGAGAAGAAAACAGAGGAAGGGTGAAAGATAAAGCTGGAGAGAACTTGTTTTTATTGATTCCTTTGAGCAACATATATATATATATAATACAAAAAATGGTTATCGCTTACAAGATTTTTGGTATACAAGATCATGATAATACCCAATTTCTATCTCTAAAAAAGCTAAAGGCTGCTTTCCAATTACAATTTGGAAGAAATTACATAAAGGCACAATGAATATTTCAATTTGTTTCTTTAAGCTGTCGGTGACACACGACTTTCTTCCTCTTGCTATTATATGGTGAATGTCTCGTCAATTTTAATTGGTCTAAAATTCTGTTTATGCTGAGATAGATAATTTTCATTTTTTCTTTTGGCTTCTAAAAAGAAATTTGAATTTGGGAGCCAAAAAAAAAAATGAAAAAAAGATATATTTTTGGTAACACTTGGGGTTTATACTCAACCAGGATAATCCATTGATTGTCTTATGTAACAAAGTATCACGTAGATATCATTCTCATCCCTGAAAAGCTGGAAAGCCAAAATGAAAATGAATATTTTGTTATAACGAACTTGAATATTATACACTAGAGATAAGAACTGACATATTTTTTTTTTTTAAAAAAAAAGAGAACCACATCTTCATTTTTTCATATTAATTCAAACAGAGTAAGGTAGTAAATAGGACACATAACTCCATGTGATGCAGTAAATTGGAGAGATGAAAAGAAAGGATCTGTTGTGGAAAAAATTGTATTTAGGGGCTTGATTCTTCTAGAAATTCGAAATACGGTCCTCATATTTTCAGTTCTCTTGATACGGGGCCTGCCTCTTTTTTACTATAGATTACCAAAAGAACCTGTGATTACGACATGGCTGGTTGAAAAGTGTGACCTGCCATGTCGCACTTTGGTAATACACTCCAAGCTAGTGTATTATCATGTAATTTTTATCAAGATCTGCATAACAATAACAGGAAGAATCCAGCGAGAAAGGTGCCCTTCCCTGACTTTCTTTCCCACTGTTCTTTGAAATAATTTGCTGGAGACGAAGGTGTATCAGGTGGCAGATAGGAAGGACGGCGATGATTCTTCAGGCGATTCTAGCTGTCGAGCAGAAGATTATTCCAATTCCAGGTGTCTAAGAACCTCTCTACAAAAGCTTGAATTTTTTGGAGGGAAGGGAGTAGTTGATTTCCCTCCCTCGTTTTGCTCTGATACCATGAGAAGATTTAGAGAAGAAAATAGAGGAAGCATGAAGGATAAAGCTGGAGAGAACTTGTATTTATTGATTCCTTTGAGCAAAATATATAGTACAAAAAAAGGTTATCTCTTACAAGATTTTTGGCATACAAGATCATGATATTACACAATTTCTTTTCCAATCCATTAACCTCCGAAAATGTAGTCTGCATAACAATAACAGATCTTGATAAGAGATCTGATCTCTTTTTTCTTGACACTTTACTTATCACGTAGGATTCTGGGTGATTATCTTACCTAAAATAGTCTGGCCTGTACCCTATATGTTGAGAGTCCATCTTCTCTCAAGAACATCAGAGAATGAATAATGATAAACCTCCCTTTCCCGTGAATGCAGGTATCAAAATGTCGAACCACAACCATGTAGGTTGCTTTTTTTTTTTCATGTTTTAATACTTCTTTCATAGGAGACTGTTAGAGTGTGCATGCATTTGCTTAGTTATACCTGCACTAGCATATGTGATATGTGGTTCTAATAGCTCATTCTCACACCTATGCGGTAGCAGTTTGCACACGGGAAGCAGGAGCTACTGCCGGTGCCTCAGAGGAACAAGCCTGAAGTATGGCTTAACAAAACACTGCTGTCACTAGGCCTACTGAAGTATGATAACCATTCACACTTCGTGACAAATTATGAAACTGGTGACATTTTCGAGGAATTGATTTGTGTCTTCTGCATTTGAGCAGGTCAGCAGGCCTAGAGTCAGCGCACAAGGATTAAGCACACCTCAGGAAGTGGTGTCAAGCGAAGAGGAAAAGAAGATAATGCCTCAGTCGGAGGAATTCGAAGTTATGGTGGACACGGTTATCAATCACAATGCTGGTGTGGTCCACAACAAGTGAAGGCTACTCATCCTTGTGGCTCTAATGGATCCCTGAACTCTCTCTCTAATTTCAAAGATGCCCCTTTTTTCTTTTTCTTTTGGCATATGATTTTTGCATGCACTGGCTGGTGCACACAACTCGAACTCCTCTTTTGAGTCCCACCAGCGCCTTCCTCCCTTTTTCTAATACCTTTTCTACATTCCTTTATTGTTTTTGACAACTTTTGCAAAATCATTGAAATTTGTCACTTAATGATATGTTTTGTTTCTCTTTCTACCTTATCTAGATATGGTGCCTTTCCATGTAATGTAAGCAAAAGAATTGGAACTGCCTCATCACTTGGTCAGATGGGTAGACTTTAAATGTCATTTTCCATCTTGATCGCATGTCCAATTGAACCGTTCCAAAAAAAAAAAAAACAGATATGGGAAAAAATTAATCTGTGATTAAGAAATAGATCACTTCGGATTTAAAAAGTAACATCCGAGTGGATTCGCATTCAGATTCTGACATATATAAGTATCAGATCGCATATGGATTCAGATCAGATTTAGTTTTAAGTAATTACTCATATCCAATGCTCTTACCTTTTGAAAATCTTCTAGATACAGTTCAAAATTCAGATTCGGATTGTGAAACCAGATCTTGAATTCAGATTCAGACATGATATCTCTCCATTCTATTAAAATCTGAATTTGAATACCAGTATGTGAATACCTAAAGAAATGGATATGTAAAGAGTATACTCAATTTAAATCCAATCCATTAACAACCCCACTTGCAAAGAAAATTGCTTTAGACAGAAAAAGAAAGAAAGGCAAGTGGGGGCCGAAGCACTTCCCGTTCCAATCTCAGACGTCATTGATGGCCATCTTCTCAAAGAAAGCAATGGTACTGCAACTGAAAGACCTGCTGCTTGGAATGAGCTGTTGGTGATGATGATGGATACTTATATACTCAGGTTCCAAATTTGAATCCAAAATCAGATTCCACAATCTGAATCTGATTTTTTTTCCTCATCCAAAACTGAATCCAAAATAAGACTTCATAATTTGAATCTGATCTAAATCCACCTTTTTCATCCTAATCTGAATCTGAAATCAGATGTCACAATCAAAATCCAACCCGAATCCTATGTATTCATATATGAATTCGAATCTGAATCCATATTTTGAACTGAGTCTGGCTGATTTACGAACTGTAGGAGCAATGAATATAGAATCTGATATTTTTGTATATTTGAATCTGAACTGAATCCGACTGAATATAACTAAATCTGAATCCTTTCGAATATTTATGCATATATGAATCTAAATCTAATCGGATGTCATTTCTTAATTTCAAATCCTATGTGATTTTTCAGTTGATTAGTAAATTTCTTTTCTTCATCCAAATGTTTTTGGAGCAATTGGCTTGGACATTCAATTCAAATGAGACATATTGACATCCTTAGGTTGAAGCTTCCCCAATCCAACTGACACGTTTCACCATTATAAACAGGGGACGAGAACAATTGTGTGTGTCATGTGGATAGAGCTGTAAAACGAGTTGAGCCAACTCAAGCTCAACTCGAATTTGCTCTGTTAAGCTCAAGGTTAACTCAGAACTCACAATTATAAACAAGTCAAGTTCGAGTTTCATAAGATTGATTTGATTGAACTTGAGTAAACCATTTATCTAGGCATTCTTTTGAAATTATTCAAACTTAAAACCAAAAAAAGAAATCAGGTCAAATGGGACACGAGCTTAAAAGAGTCATGCTTTAGCTGTGGCTTGGTCTATCAAATGGAGTTCAAGCTGACCTTGTATAGCTAAACTCGTGCTCGAGCCAAGCTGAACGAGCTGACTCGGCCCGTATATAGCCCTACAAGTGGATCATTTGTGTGATTTTGATCTTATTTTTCTTGTAAATTAAATATTTGAGTACTGGTTATGCTATAAGTCGCCAAAGAAATGATTGTCAAATAATATTCCTTTTGGCTCCTTGAGTCTCATGTAAAAATTAAGCTCTCTTTTTGTGCACTTTAACTGCTAACATGTATCTGTGGGTTTTAGTTTGCTTCCTTTTGTGTGCTTTTGAAGGGTTGAGTCAACTCTTGGCGAACATCACCGTGTATGTCAGCATTAATTTCAGCTCTGCTAATCTTTCTCCATTGCACAGATTGATTTTGCTCAACATAAATTATGCTTTTGACTAACAAGTAACACAATTAAATGACACAGAGCATTTCTTTCATTTCTAAACCATTTCTAAATTAGGTAGTATGCTTAACCAAATACATGGTTGAACTGTTAAATTTCAATAGAGTAGAATGGAAACTGGGTGGAAGAGTGATATTTGGCAGGAGATGGGATCCAAGATGCTTCTTATAGATTGAGGAGAATATGGGAGTGCCAATCTGGATCAGGGTTCCTAATTTGCCAGTAATTTTACGGAATCGATGCACTTTCCAATCTATTGCCAGAGCGCTATGGGGAGATCCGATGGAGGATGGCATCCATACTCAATCGATGTCAAGAATGGGCCTTGCAGAATCTGTGTTCAGGTAGCATTGGATTTCAATCCAAAATCCGAGATTGAATTGGAATTAGAAGAGGAAGGAATTGTTCTACAAGAAATCAACTATGTGAGTAACATTAAATTTTTCTCCTATTGCAAAACGAATTTACACTCATATTACCAGTCCGTGTAGAGTTGATCAATTGGTGTTTTCTTCTCAAGAGGGTGTGGCAAAGAAAGATGGGTGGAAGGAATTGAAGATCATCATTATGTCAGGAGACCTAAGGAATTAACAAAGAGACCCAAATCAAAAGCAGAAGCAGAATTGGGGGATAACAAGTTTCGGTTTCTCCATAGGCAGATGGAAGTTGAAAAGGAATGTTAGACCCAGCATGATTGGAATGCAGAGATTGATTTACAGGAGACCAGCAATTGCGGAGTAACTTGAAGACAACCAGCTCGTGGGTGACAAGAAGATAGAGCAGGAGATTTCAATTGATAACAAAAAGAATCAAAGGGAAGAACCGTGAGTCCTCATCAGGTTTGATTCTTTCTCCTCCATTAAAAAACAATTTCCTGGAGTTTGGATGGAATGAAAACTAGCAAAGAAATGACTGGTTTGGAAGGGTTCACAGTGAGGACGAACTCAGGGTAGTTTTTAGAAGGGGAGAATGGAAACTGGGTGGAAGAGCCATGGTTGCCAGCAGATGGCATCCAAGATGCTCCTTATCGATGAAGGAGAATATGGGAGTACCAATCTAGATTAGGGGTTCCTAATTTGCCAGTATTTTGATGGAATCGATGCACTTTCCAAGCTATTAACAGAGTGCCTTAGGTAGAATTGATGGAAGATAACATCCATACTCATCGATGTCAAGCTGGGGCTTGCAGAATCTGTGTGCAGGTAGCATTGGATTTCAATCCAAAATCCGAGGTTGAATTGGAATTAGAAGAGGGAGGAATTGTTCTTCAAGAAATCAACTATGTGAGTAATATTAAATTTTCCTCCCATTGCAAAGCGAATATATACTCATATGACAAGTCGGTGTAGATGATTCTGTTTCCTCCCTAATAGACCCAAATTCTGTTTCCTTCCTCTTTCCTCCGCTGGAGAAGCTCTTTTGTTATCTTAAATCAGAGAAGAAACCAAAGCCTTTGAACAGAAGCAAATATGACTGCCTGAGTTTGTGACTCCGTGAAGGGTTGAGAGAACCTGCTGTCGAGCTGAACCTGTAGGATGAGAACAGGAGCTGCCGAGAGGAGATTTCTGGAGATGATTCGTGAGGATCTGCAATGGGCTCGTCACTGACATCTGCAGTAGAGAAATTCAGTCAACCCTGAGAAATTCCGGCGATAGGGGTTGCTGCCAGAGTACAGGAAGAATCCGGTGAGAAACGCACCCTCCCATGACTTCCTTTCCCGCCGTTCTCTGGAATAATTTGCTGGAGACGAAGGTGTATCAGGCCGCAGAGAGGAAGGCCGGCGCTGATTCTTCAGGCAATTCTATCTGTTGAGCAGAAGATTATTCCAATTCCAAATGTCTGAAGGACCTCTCTACAAGTTCTTGGATTTTTTGGAGTTAACGGAAGGGAGCTGTCGATTTCCCTCTCTCGTTTTGCTCTGATAACATGGGAAAACTTATTCAGAGGAATTGCGAAAGATAAAGTTGGAGAGAACTTGTTTTTATTGATTTCTTTGAACAACATATATATAGTACAAAAAAAGGTTTTTGCTTACAAGATTTTTGGTATACAAGATCATGAAAATACACAAATTCTTGAAAAACTGAGAGCACTGAAAAATATTTCTCACTTACATTTACAAGATCCACAATTTTTGGAGTGGATGAAGGATTACGAAAAGGAAGGTTATAACAGAACAAATCTGCCGTGTCTCCCTTTTAAGTAATTCCAGTAAATTCGATTTTGTCAATCTCCCGAACGTCTCCCTTAAGTTTTGTCTTTCTATTTGATATCAAGATCCTCAACGTCTTCCTTAATTCTCATATTTTCATTGACATCAAGATCCTCAACGTCTTCAGCAATATTCTTATTTTGAATATCCATAAAGTCACTTTTTGTTGATTTATACTTATCATTTCTATCTCAATCCATTAACCACCTAAAATGTAGTCTGCATAACAATAACAGATATTGATAAGAGATCTGATCCCTTTTTTCTTGACACTTGGTTTATCACTCAGGATTGCGTGCTTATCATACCTAAAATGGTCTCCTGTACCCTATATATTGAGAGTCCATCTTCTCTCAAGAACATCAGAGAATGAACATGCATCAAGATGCCAAACCACAACCTGGTACATGCTTCAGTTTTTATTTTTTTCATGTTTTAACAGTTCTTCCATAGGAGGCTGGTAGAGTGTGCATGCATTTGCTTAGTTATATCTGCACTAGCATACGTGATATGTGGTTCTAATAATTCATTCTCACGCCTATGTGGTTGCAGTTTGCACACAGGAAGCAGGAGCTGTGGCCGATGCCTCAGAGGAACAAGCTTGAGGTATGGCTTAAGAAAACACTGTTGTTACTGCGCCTACTGAAGCATGATAACCATTCACACTTCGCAACAAATTATGAAACCGGTGATGTTTTCAAGGAATTGGTTCGTGTCTTCTGCATTTGGGCAGGTCAGCAGGCCTAAGGTGAGCACTCAAGGATTAAGACACTTGAGGGAGTGATGCCAAGTGAAGAGGAAAATAAGATAATGCCTCGAATTTGAAGCCATGGTGGACGCGGTTATCAATCCCACTGCTGATGTGGCCTGCAACAAGCGAAGGCTACCCGTCTTTGTGGCTCTAACAGATCCCACTCGAAGGGAGTTTTGGCTTAAAGGAGCGTCCGAGCCTTATCTGGACCATCTGCACTAGCATCTCCTCTTTTGAGTCTCACCTCCCCTCCCTCCCTTTCTCTTATACGTTTTCTGTATTCCTTTATTGTTTTTGACAATTTTTGCAAAATCATTGACAATTTGTCACGAAATTATACGTTCTCTCTCTCTTTCTACCTCTTTATCTAGATATCATGCCTTTCCATGTAACGTAAGCAAAAGAATTGGAACTGCCTTGTCATTCACTTGGTAAGATGGATAGACTTCTAATGTCATTTTCCATCTTGATTGCATGTCCAATTGAACCGTTCCAAAAAAAAAAACTGACATGAAAAAAATTAATCTCTGATTAAGAAATAGATGTGTTCGGATTTAAGAAATAACATCCAACTGGATTCAGATTCAGATTTTGATATATATAAGTATCGGATTGGATACGGATTCAGTTCAGATTTAGTTTTAAGTAATTACATATCCAAAAGGCCACCACCCAAATATGGAACCATTTCTCAATGTCCACAAGCTCCAGCATGCTGCTATGTAAGCAATTTTGGGCATTGCTGGGCCACCGGCAAGAGTTGAAGTTATTCGGCAACCTTCTCATTAAGAGCATCGTGAACAGTCGTCACCCATACCCTTGGAGAAGTTGGGAGGACTCGAGAGAACGACTGACCTTGTTCTTCTTGAAAATCGATGGACCTAAATACAAAATATAAAAATGAACAACATTTGAAATAAAATATATTATTAACCGTCCGTCTGAAATCAGATGGCACAACCAGAATCCGATCTGAATCCTATTTTTATATTTGAATATGAATCCAAAATTTTGAACTGAATGTGACTGATTTACAAAATATAAGAGCATTGAATATAGAATATTATTTAAAACTAAGTCCTATCTGGGTCTGATCCGATATTTTTGTGTTTGTGAATCTGAATTCAATTGGACATTTTGTTTAACTGAATCCATATCAGATAGGATATTTATGCATATTTGAATCTGAATCTATTGGATGTCATTTCCTAATTTCAAATCCTCTCTGATTTTTTTAGTTGATTAGTCAATTTCTTTCTTCATCCAAATGTTTTGGAGCAGTTGGCTTGGGCATCCAATTCAAATCAGACATATTGACATCCTTAGGTTGAAGCTTTCCCACTCCAACTGACTTGTTTCACTATTATAAGCACGGGACGAGTCCATTTGTGTGTGTCATGTGGATAGAGCAGTAAAACGAGTCAAGCCAACTGAAGCTGGACTCGAATTTGCTCTGTTAAGCTCAAGCTTAACTCAAAACTCACGATTATAAACAAGTCAAGTTCAAGTTTCATAAAGTTGATTTGATTGAACTTGAGTAAACCATTTATGCATTGAAGAACTGACCTCAGAATGGTGACAATTTGTCCTTGTGGAACTTGTCTTGCATAAGTTGTTCATCCTCATGCAAAGTCAATAGATCGAATACCCGAACACCAGCATTCAAGTCAATGGTTCGGGTGCCAAATTACCCAAGTTAGAAAGACGAAAAGATGCCCTTAGAATTAGGGAAAAAAAATACCCTTCACATGGTTATCATGAGTTCAGTGTACCCTCCCAGATTTTGAGAAATGTAAATTAACTTACTCTTTCACTGTCAAGAAAAAGAAGAAGAAAATCACTTTAGCCCCTTCAAAAATTTTTGAAAACATAATGGCCTGAAGCCAGCTGTTGGAGTGTTGAGTCTGATCCATACTTGATAGCCTTCCCTAATTTCTGTAAGGGTATTTATGTAATTTTTTATTTTGCGGAAATAGCTTTGTGCGGCGTTTTAGCTTGTACTTTGTAACTTTTTTCTGATAGTGGAAATAGCTCTAATTTTTTTCAATGATTCACTTCTTAGTTTTAAGTTTGACATACTAATTTAGATTCCCGTTTAGGGGCAAATAGAATCGACGCCTTAGGGTTCTAAACTTAAACTGTTTGCCTCTATCTGCATCAACCCTGTTGGAGACGTCCCTTATTTCCCTTTTGCCTCCAAGGTCTTAAGCTGCTTCAGCTTGCACAAAAAATTGCAGCCTATGCCACTTCGAGATGTAGACCAACCATTTCCCCGAGTTGGTCTACCAAACCCTAGGGCTTTTTGTTGCATTATATGGTAACTAAAATAATATACTTTAAAATTTGAGCTAGCAATGATGATGTTATATTGTTCATTAAATATTTGATAAATACTTTAGACCCATTGCGACACTCATAATCCTCATATTTTCTAATGTACACATCCCAATTGTGCATTCACATACTTTGGAAAGCCCAGCTAACTACCGTTTGATTATACAGATTACACAGTTTATGGTGGAACTAGCCTCCTAGTGCACACACATTTTTTTGCCAGCCTAGCAAAGTTTATGAATCCATTTTATTCTCCGTATCAATTACATTATTATGGCGCTCATAATTTTCATATTTTCAAGTGTAAATGTTACAGGATAGGAGGACGTACACAAATTAAGTATGAAACCTGCTGATTTTTTTTTCAGCATAGAAGTATAGCCTAGCTTTATGTAACAATATTAGAAAAAAATATCAATGATAGCAATTATTTTTACAAAGATGATATTTTCCCACCCTCATGGGAGAAATATGAGTGGAAGTAATGTTTGCAAGTAATTCGTGTGAACAAATTATACAAGATATTATAGTCACCACAAGTCAATAGTACCCCTTTATAGAAGCACACTACGTAAGTGAAAAAAAAGGCAGACTTCTCCAAAAGATGGAGAAGTTTTGAAATTTAATGCGGTCCATAGACAGGTGATCAAATAATCCTCTGATAAAGCCATCGGCTTCATGCCATCTCCAGACCCATTTCAAAGAGTACCTTCCAAAAGAGCCTTTTATCTTCTAAACTATTTTATTTCATATTAAGAAAATGTGGAAGCATGTTTCTCTACTCTAAACAACAGTGTCTGCTGTAAGATGAGAAATAGAAGAGGAAGCTTGTCATAAATGGAGTTAAATAATGAAAGAATTTGCATCTTATGAAATGGAAGCTTTTCTTCTCAAAAGGATATAATGAGATCATTCTCCTATAAGATGTTCCCTTCATCCAACTGACGTCAAAATGGATCACTTTGGCCCCTTCAAAAAATTTTAAAAACATAATGGCTTCAGTGACTGCTGTTGGAGTGTTGAGTCTGATCCATACTTGATAGCCTTCCCTAATTTTTGTAAGGGTATTTATGTAATTTTTTATTTTGTGGGTTTTGCTCTAATCTCATGTTTAAGAGGACGTTGTTTTAGTTTGTACTTTGTAATTTTTTTTTGATAGTGGAAACTGCTTTGTGTGGTGGCCATGGACCTAAGAAAATGTTGTCTCCAAACCACTTAAAATCTTTGTGTGTTCTTTCTATGTATTTCTTTTCTTCTGATTTGATTTTCTTGGTGTGTTAAGAAAGTGAGAGAGAGAGAGAGAGAGAGAGAGCCAAGTTTCTAACAACAGTCGGTCCTGGAGTGTTTGTTCACACCGGATGTTCTAAAAACGTAATGTAAACTTAGTCACCTGTTTGTTTGTGAAGATGTACTTTTGTGACAACTATTCTTGGAATTCCATCCATTGGTTTGGGTTGGATTGGGTGTCTATGACTCCCCATCTAGGACAAGGTATTAGCATACATAAGAACTTTGATCAGATCCGTATTAGTATTTCAAAAATTAAATAAAACAGAAAAAGATAAGAGAGTTGAGTGTCACAGATACACCCTCATATGCTGGACAAAAGTGTCTCAAAGGTGCATTTTGGGACAATTCATCCATGAAAGCTATAATAGACTCCAAAATTAAAGAGAAGACTTCCAATTGGGCTCTGATCCAGTGGTGGAGTAATGTTATAGGCACACAGGCCCATAAAAATTACTTTATTTGCATATGAGTGCCCCTTAAAGATTGAAATTTAAACTTAGAGTGTTCTTTAAAGGTTGAAGTTTAATGACAAAAATTTCTGACTCCACCACTGCTCTGATTCAACACCTTGATATGGAGTGCTAACTTCTGTTTTTTCTGGCTTCTATGTTTCGGGTGATGTTGTTTCGACTACAGGTCCAGCTAAAAATAGGAAATTAGAGAGTCATGCTGTAACTGCACGGGTTGGTCTTCCATCTTTTTGTGTAAACAGAATTTTCGGGTAAATAGAAGGAGGCTAAATCCCAATGCTCAAGTGAAAATAGAAGCCTCCCCATTCCTTTTCTTGCTCTCAAGAAATGGATCTGCTGGAGGGTAGGCATCCAACCTGTTAATAAAACTTTTTCATGTCTTAACGGCCTCGCATATATAAAAATAATAAATAGTTAAATTAGAAATAAAAGAAATTTGGTGGTTTGGTGTGGGCACTACTGGACCATGATGATGGATTGCTCCTAACATCAGGCTTCTTTAGTTGGCATGTGTCAATGCACAGCTTTTGTTTGGCCTGGTTAAAATTAAAAAATAAAAAACATGACACCTTATCTTCAATTATCATCAAAATTTAAGCATTTTTCTAAACTATGCCAGAGATGGAGACTCTGTGGAACTTCTTGCACAATACAGGGCTCACTTCTTTTTTGAATTGGTTGTGACAATATTTTCCCCAAAAAAAATCTGGAAATTCCTGCAAATCCATGGAAAAGTCAAAATTTTGACATTTTTCCGACATTCTTAAGTTTTTCAAACGTCACATTATTAGCAATTGTTGAAAAAATTGGTGTTTTGAAAGTTTAGTAAGTAAAAAGTTTGATATTTAATATTTTTTTCTGTTATAACTATGACTGAGTTTCCAAATTGATGGGCTTCCATGAAACTTTTGGTGACCTATCAATTCAGAGTTTAGATTTAGTGTCTTAGCTCTTCTTATCACTTTCGAACAAGTCCCTATTTTACTTGCAGCAGTGAAGTCTTTTTTCTTTATTGATACAAAATGTGATCAGATTGGAGCTTCCGATCGTCAAATTTCAAGGTCACGTACATTTCACATCGTCCAGACTTTGCATATGACATCTAACAATAAGAGATGGCATGAATAAATATGACATTCTTAATCACTTCAGTGAAATTTTCATTCCTTCCTTCGACTGTTTAAATTTACATGATTTGAGCAATGTTGACCAGTTGATTACTAAGCCAAATAAGAAGTGAAATAGGATTTATAAAAAAGAACTAGCATTTCTACTGTTAACAGCCTCTGCCAGGGGTTTGTTGAAATTTTATATTCTGCTATTTTTTAAATACAAAATCTGCCCTATACACACAGACACACACACACATGTACATACACACATACATATATGATAAGAGTTTTTAATTTTGATTATCTACCAAAGTTTCTTATTAGCAATCTCCATTGTATGACACTTGCAGGCCAGCAGGGAATAATTTGAGGGGTTTGTATCTTTTGTTATTTATTGTCTTTCTGGAGTCCTGGAATTGGGGTTGGGAGTAGGGATGCTAGTGTATCAGATTCAAATAGGATACATCTTGAACTATATCTGTTTTTTTGGATATTCACATATCCATATTCAAATTCTGATGCAAACAATGGATCTAAAATCCAATATCACAATCTGAATTCGAATTTTGAATCAATTATGGCTGATTTTCAAAATGTAAGAACATTTGAGTATAAGATTTTTATTTAGAACTCAATCCAATCCACATCTGAATCTGAATCCGAATCCAGTTGGATATATATGTACATCCAAATCTGAATCAGGATACAATCAGATGTCATTTCTTAAACCTGAATCCGCTCCAATTGCTTAATTGGATGTTAAATTTTTTTCCATATCCGATATTTTTTGAACTGGTTTGGTTGGATATCGAATTAAAATCATATACATTGACAAATGACAACCCTAATTTGGTTGGAATTGGTTCTATATGACCTTTAGGCTATGATTGACCATATCCATTCAATGACAAATTCCAAAGTTCTCTTTGGCTTATGAGAGATGGTGATACGGCCACTACAAGAATACCCCTTACCTCTGACGGGGCTTTTTTTTCACCACCAACAGGGCTGGTTGAAGCTACGTACATCGTAACTTGCCTCTGCATATGCCAATAATAACAGTGTAACTGTTCCATATATCTGTCCCAAATATTAGGCAAAGTTATGTAATATTATGTTAGAAAATTCCATGAATCTGTCCAAAATATTATGGCAGATAAGTATAACAATAATATCCAGTTGTGATTACCAGACGACCCCTAGTTCCTGCTTTCACCTGGATAACATGTTTAAGATGCTTATGTCATGACATTTAAATGATATTTTGATTTTGTTTTTTTTTTTTTTTTTTGGAGCTAGATGCTGGTTGGTTGTTGGCTTGCATCAGTTACTTGTCTTCCACAGGTATATATGATTGTGATATTTTTACTGTCTTATGTGAAATAATTGCTTATTTGTGTGCTTTAACTTGTGTAAGTAATGTTGATCTTATTTTTCTTGTGAATTAAATATTTGAGTACTGGTTATGCTATAAGTCGCCTAAGAAATTATTGTCAAATAATATGCTTTTTGGCTCCTTCAGTCTTACGTAGAAATTAATCTCTCATTTTGTGCAGTTTAACTGCTAACCTGTATCTGTGTGTTTTGGCTTGTTTCTTTTTGTGTGCTTTTGAGCGTTGAGTGAATTCTTGGCAAACATCACTGTGAATGTCAGCATTAATCTGCTGATCTTTCTCCATTGCACAGATTGATTTTGCTTAACAAATGCAAGGAACCTAATCCCCAGCAAGCTGTTCATGCAACATAAAATTCTGCTTTTGACTAAGAAGGTAAGACAATCAAATGACAGAGAGCATTTCTTTCACTTTTGTTCTGAGAAATTTGGTGGTGATTCTGTCATCGACTGCTGAATGTTTGTTTCTTGGTCCTGATCAAGCAGCAACAGGATGCATTACTTGCCTCAAATTAATCCCAAATTTCTTTCATGAATTCAAAAGTTCCAGCATAACCGAGCAACCATTTCTAAACGAGGTACTATGCATAACTAACAAACTTGGTTGAACTATTAAACTTCCATAGAATAGATGTTTGATCCATGCAAATGCCAACAAAATTCTATTTTTATCTTAGTTTTTGAATTTTGGAGAAATGTAAACGGTAGTCATGGCTATAACTAGCTGCCTAATATATCAACGAACAAGGAACCCAACTAAAGATTGGAGCTTCTTTAATGTGATGTTAGTTGTGGTAGTCTGGTCAAAGAACACCAAAGAAGAACACGATAGCCAATTATTCCTCAAAGCAAATATATATTCATATGGCAAGTCGGTGTAGAGTTAATCAATTGGTGGTTTCTTCTAAAGAGGGTGTGGCAAAGAAAGAAGGGTGGAAGGAATTGAAGATCTATCATTATGTCAGGAGTTAATAAAGGAGAGACCCAGATCAAAAGCAGGACCAGAATTGGGGGATAACAAGTTTCGCTTTCTCCATAGGCAGATGGAAGTTGAAAAGGAACGTTAGACCCAGAATGATTGGAATGGAGAGCTTGATTTACAGGAGACCAGCAATTGCGGAGTAACATGAAGACAACCAGCTGGTGAGTGACTTAGAAGATAGAGCAGGAGATGGAGAATCAATTGATAACAAAAAGAATCGAAGGGGAGAACTGTGAGTCCTCATCAGGTTTGATTCTTTTGCCTCCATTGAAAAATAATTTTCAGGATTCTTGTTGTTTGGATGGAATGAAAACTAGCAAAGAAATGACTGGTTTGGAAGGGAAGACAGTGAGGACGAACTTAGGGTAGTTTTTAGAAGGGGAGAATGGAAACTGGGTGGAAGAGTGATGGCTGCAAGCAGATGGGATCCAAGATCCTCCTTATCGATTGAGGAGAATATGGGAGTGCCAATCTGGATTACGGTTCCTAAATTGCCAGTATTTTTATGGAATCGATGCACATTCCAAGCTATTGCCAGAGCGCTATAGGGGGAACCGATGGAAGAGTGAGTAATATTAAATTTTCCTCCCATTGCAAAGCGAATATATACTCATATGACAAGTTGGTGTAGAAGATTCTGTTTCCTCCCTAATAGACCCAAATTCTGTTTCCTCCCTCTTTCTTCTGCTGGAGAAGATCTTTTGCCATCTTAAATCATTGAAGAAACCAAAGCCTTTGAACAGAAGCAAATATGACTGCCTGAGTTTGTGATTCAGTGAAGGGTTGAGAGAACCTGCTGTGGAGCTGAACCTGTAGGCTGAGAACAGGAGCTGCCGAGAGGAGATTTGCAACGGGCTCATCACTGACATCCGCAGCAAAGAAATTCAGTCGACCCTGAGAAATTCCGGTGATAGGGGTCGCTGCCAGAGTATAGGAAGAATCCGACGAGAAAGGTGCCCTTGAAAGAAAAAAAAAAAACAAGACTAAGATTTTAAGTGGTTCGGATTGAAAATCCTACGTCCACTGTCTCTCACACCAACTAGGCGATAGATGTGAGGTTCCCTTGATGAGAGAATTTATACATGATTGTTGAAGGAGTTGTTACAGATTTGTTTAAAAGTCAAACAATCCTTCCTTGATTTTCTAGTTTCTATAATCCTTTCTTTCTCTTTTGATGTGGGTATGTTGCTACTTTCCTTGTCTTTTGAGGAGGATTCGTTGCCACTTTTCTTGCCTAGAATCCTTGCCTTGTGAGGTGTTCTTCCTTGATTGATCACTGCAAATCTAACGGGCATACTTGCCTTGTTGCTGGATTTGTTATGATCTTCATGATTTTCTTCATTCATTGAGCTAGCATGATCTCCACAATTTCCTTCATCCGGTGGGTAGTTGTAACTGTCAGCAGCTTGGGCGTTAACATCCCCCTTCAATCTCGAGCATAGATTGTAGCGAAGACCGAGATTGTATCCCAGATCTATCAAATGATAATGGGGCAATGGCTTGGTAAATATATCAGCTAGCTGATGAGTGGACGAAATACATTGAGTAACTAATTATCCAAGAGCCACCTTTTCTTGCACGAAATGAAAATCAAGCTCAATATGCTTCATCCGGGAGTGATGGGCAGTTTTGATGGTGGGTTGCAAGGCAAAAAGATTGTCACATAACAGCAATGCAGGTTGAGAAAGAAACAATCCCAGATCTCTAAGAATGAATGTGATCCAAGTGAGCTCTGCTGCTGTCATTGCAAGGGCACGCTATTCAGCTTCACAAGAAGATCTCGCAACACTTTGTTGTTTTTTAGATGCCCAAGAAATACAATTGGGGCCTGGAAAAGTGCAGCAGCCTGTGGTAGAGCGACGAGTGGAGGGGCAGCCAGCCCAATCTGCATCAAAATAAGCTCGAATTGATAATTTGCTGGGCTTAAACAATTGCATTCCAAGAGAGATAGTGCCCTGAATATATCGAAGAATGCGTTTCAGCAACTGAAAAAGTCGCAGGGAAGGAACGTGCATAAACTATGACACATAATTAACAGCATAAGTAATGTCTGGTCGAGTAAAAGTAAGATAATGCAGAGCTCCAACAAGACTACGATACAATGTAGCATTGGGATATGCTTCTTCTTCTACAGTGCTGTTGCTATAAACATTAGTAACTATTGTTAAAATATAAATCCTTCACCAGCACGTTGAAGAGGAGTCTCTTAGGATTCCACCTCCTTGTAGAATGTGTTAAGATATTTAATGTCCTTGTAACATGTGAAGAGTCTCCTAAGATTCTATGTTGTAGTTAATATCCTTGTTATATGGGAAGTCTCCTAGGATTCTATGTTAATATCCTTGTAATATGTGAAGTCTCTTAGGTTTCTATGATGTAATTAATGTCCTTGGAGCTTGTGAAATCTCCTAGGATTCTACGATTGGAGACTCTTAGAATTCTAGAAATGGGATTATAAATAGAGGCCGTGCAAACCATTTTGGTGACGGCTTCTTCTCCTCAGTTTCTTCTTGTTTTCATTCTCTCTCTCCCTCTCTCTCTCTCTATCTCTATCTTCCTGCGTGAGTGCTGTTTTCTGGTTACAGATATTGGTGCTAAATTTCTATCATCTAGATTTCTATCATGGTATCAGAGAGCCAGGTTACGTTATCTCTACCAAACGAAATGCCCAAACAGGTTTGATCTGGTTAGAACTCTTTTCTCATCTTGTCTCTATCCTGAAATTACTTTTCTCTTGCGCAATTCTTGTTCCTTTTTCTTCTTGCTTACCCAAGGACACATCTTGTTATATCGTGTCTTCTTTCCCTCTCATCTTCTACCTATATACCATTCCTTTCTGCTGTCATGGAAAACCTTTCGCATTCTGGCATGTCCTCAAGTTTTCTTCCTCACCTTATTACCGAAAAACTCAACCATGAGAATTATCTGATCTGGAAAAGGCAAATCATGCCTTTCATAAGAAGTCAAGGCCTCTTTGGACATCTCGATGGTTCAACAAAGGCTCCACCAATATCCATCTTACAAGAAATAAAAAATGAGGAAGGAGAAGTTATTGCTGTTCATGAAGACAACAATCCTGAACATGCTATGTGGATGAGACGTGATCAAAGTCTGGTTGCGTATATTTTGTCCACTTTATCTCAACAAGTGTTACTTTCAGTTTCTGATGATTGTACTGCAGAAGAATTATGGGAAACCCTTGCTGATACCTTTTCCCAAATATCAGAAGCTCGAATTATGTACTTAAAGAAGGAATTTCAGAATTTGAGCAAAGGTTCAACGTCTATCATGGATTATTTGGGGCATATTAAGGCCGTTGCAGACCAACTTACTGCCTCAAGGAATAACATTTCTGATAAGGAAAAGGTGCAGCAAACCTTGAATGGACTTGGGCATGATTATCATGCTTTTATTACAGCTCTTGAGGTCCTTCCTGTTCTGCCTTCCTTCAACGAACTACAAGGTAAACTTTTCCAACATGAAATGAATATGAAAAGAGTCATTGAAAGGACTGATCAAGGGAACTCCCAAAATGTGTTGGCTATGAATGTAAAGTTTGGTAAGAGCCATGGGAACTCCAACCATGGTGATCGTGGCATTCTACCAACACCACATAACCAAGGTATGTCTCCTTTGGATACTTCAAGAAAAATACCAATTTGTTTTCAGTGCAACAAGAAAGGACACATGAAGGCACAATGTTGGTTTAATCCTCAAAATAAAAACAAAGGGGTAAGACATGATTATAAACAAGGAGGACAAAGTTCTAAATCCACCGCTGAAGATATGCAACAACTATTGATGACCGCATTCTCAAAGATGACTATAAAGCAAAATGAGCAGGGAGAATGGTTCTTGGATTCAGGTGCAGCTACCCATGTGACAGGAAATGGAGGTAAATTGACTAACTTATCCCCTCATTACGGTAGAAGTTGCATTATAACAGGTGATGGAAAATCTCATCCTATTACACATATTGGAAATGCGCATATTCCATTGTCATCCTCGTCTCTATCACTGTCTAATGTTGTTCTTGCTCCCAATATCAAAAAGAACATCATATCCATTTCTAAACTCATTGATGATACAAGCTCTTATGTTGAATTCACACCTTCTTCTGTCTATGTCAAGGACCTCCAAACGAAGAAAATGTTCGCTAGAGGGGAGCGTCAAGGGAATATGTACGTCCTCAAGGAATGTCTACCCAAGGATTCATCCACTTTTGATATAGGATTGAAGACATTTTCTTTCTCATAATGCGTCATCAGTGCCAAGTTCTTACCATTTTCAATCAAAAGTAAGGGGCCCTAACCAATTTTTGGAGTCTGATTTGTGGCATAGTCGGCTAGGACACTATGGTCGACATTTCATTGAAAAACTTGTCACAGATAGTCTCATTCCAAGATCAAGTTTACCTCTTACTTCAAGTGTCAAAAAATATTCAAGTTGTGGACTTTGTAAGAGTCATGTTTTACCTTTTCATAATATAAATCAAAGGGCTTCCAAACCTTCTGAAACTATTTTTTCTGATGTATGGGGGCCAGCCCCTATTGATTCCATGTCTGGGTCAAGATATTATGTCTTATTCATTGACTCTTACTCACGTTTCACCTGGATTTACTTCATGAAACACAAATCAGAAGTATCTCACATATTTCAAAACTTCTATGCCATGATTCAAACTAAATTTTCATCAAATGTGGTGCATTTTCAATGTGATGGAGGGGGAGAATATTCCTCGCTTGATTTTATTGAATTTCTACATGAAAAAGGGATAACTAGACAAATTTCCTGCCCTTACACACCACAACAAAATGGTGTAGTTGAGCGGAAACATCGACATATAGTTGAAAGCGCCATGAGCATGATGCATGATACTAATGTGCCCATTTCCTTGTGGACTGAAGCATTCCATACTGCTGTATACATAATAAATTGTTTGCCTATGACACTCTTGATGTCTAAATCGCCATATTTTACACTCTTAGGCAAACAACCTGATTACAAGAACTTGAAGGTTTTTTGTTGTGTATGCTATGTTCACGTTGATGCGGCCTTGAGGAACAAGTTTCAAGACGAAGCTATTCAATGTAGATTCGTTGGATATGCTGATGAATATAAAGGTTTTTGATGCTATGATCCAACAACTAAACGTATCAAAACTTTAAGAAATGTCATTTTTGATGAACATAGTTTTGATAATACAAATGAAATGCATATGACCATTGAATCTTATGATCCCTGGACCAGTACACAGTTATTCAATGCAGATCCTGTTATAGAAAATGATGTGCCTCAAAGTGAAGATTCAGAGAGAGCAATACAACCGTCGGATATGGCTCAAAGTGAAAATCAAGAAGATCCAACACAGTCATTAAGTCATCACGAAAACAATAATGAAGAACAGAGCAACGATGCACATCGGTATTCAGGTCTTATCTACAGTCGACAACTAAGGGACAGAGATGCTCACAGTGAAGAAGACAACATGCCCCACCTTAGAAGATCCCAACGCATTCGTCATCCCATTCACAGGGGGGTTAGCTATGATTCTTTATCACTTGATTTTCAGTTATTCATGGCAAAAGTTGGCAAGGAGGAAGAACCTACTTCATTTGATCAAGCATCAAAATCACATCATTTGAGAAAGGCTATGAAAGAAGAAATGGATGCCTTGCATGAATGTGGAACATGGGAGATCGTTCTGAGGCCACACGAAAACAACGTAGTGGGCTCCAAATGGTATACAAAATTAAATACAAACCTGACGGTAGCATAGAAAGACACAAAGCAAGGTTAGTAGCAAAAGGGATTACACAACAATATGGAGAAGATTATGATGACACATTCAGCCCTGTGATCAAAATGGGAACAATTCGCGTGATTATATCATTGGCACTTGAATATGGATGGAGACTACATCAAATGGACGTAAAGAATGCTTTTCTTCATGGTGATTTAAGGGAGGAAGTATATATGGAACAACGTCCAGGATACACGAAAGGAGACTCTCATGCATGGGTTTGCAAACTAAGAAAATCTATTTATGGACTTAAACAGGCCTCACGTTCGTGGTTTGACAGTTTCTCTTGCAAGATTCAAGAATGTGGTTTTCGGAGATGTCCTCTTGATCACTCTCTTTTCATTTATCAAAAGGAAAACATATTTACTTTACTTCTTATATATGTTGATGATATTGTTATCACAGACAATTCAGAAAAACACATAGAAGAAGCTAAAGTTTTGATGATGCAAAACTTCAAAATGAAAGAGCTTGGTGATTTACGATTCTTTCTTGGAGTGGAGATTGATAGGCACAATAATCGCCTCACATTGACACAACAGAAATACACGTTGGATCTGCTGAAAAAGTCAGGTATGTCTGATTGTAAGCCTGTTGGAACTCCTAGTGTTCTAAATCAAAGACAAAGTGCTCAAGATGGGGAGTTATATGAAGATCCTACGCAATATCGAAGTATTGTTGGGGCACTTCAATATCTTACATTTACTAGACCAGATATTATATATGTTGTGAATCAAGTATCTCAATTTATGCATGCACCTAGAGATACTCACATGGATGCTGTCAAAAGAATATTAAGATATCTTAAAGGGATAGCAGGAGATGGCTTAGTTTGTGGTAAGAGTGAAAATATAACTACTGGACATCAACTTATGACATTCACAGATGCAGATTGGGCTGGAGATCCCGATCAAAGAAAGTCCATTTCTGGTTTTTGTATTTTCATTGGACGTAATCTTGTGTCTTGGAGTTCACGAAAGCAAAAGGCAGTAGCAAGATCCAGCACTGAAGCTTAATACAGATGCATGGCTGCAGGTACTGCTGAAGTTACATGGGTTAGACATTTGCTAGAAGACATTGGAGAAAAGATTAAAACATCAATGTTAATGTGCGATAATCAAAGCGCTATTAACATTGCCTTTAATCCCGTACAACGTGGTCGAACAAAGCACATTGAGATTGATCAACACTTTGTTAGACAAAAGGTGGAAGACAAGGAGATTCAGCCTATTTATGTTTGTACAGATGAACAAGTTGCAGACTTATTTACAAAAGGATTAACAAATGAACGATTCTGGTTTCTAAAAGGCAAGTTGTACATGGTGCAAAACCATGCACAACTTGAGGGAGGGTGTTAAAATATAAATCCTTCACCAGCACGTTGAAGAGGAGTCTCTTAGGATTCCACCTCCTTGTAGAATGTGTTAAGATATTTAATGTCCTTGTAACATGTGAAGAGTCTCCTAGGATTCTATGTTGTAGTTAATATCCTTGTTATATGGGAAGTCTCCTAGGATTCTATGTTAATATCCTTGTAATATGTGAAGTCTCTTAGGTTTCTATGATGTAATTAATGTCCTTGGAGCTTGTGAAATCTCCTAGGATTCTACGATTGGAGACTCTTAGAATTCTGGAAACGAGATTATAAATAGAGGCCGTGCAAACCATTTTGGTGACGGCTTCTTCTCCTCAGTTTCTTCTTGTTTTCATTGTCTCTCTCCCTCTCTCTCTCTCTCTCTATCTTCCTGCGTGAGTGTTGTTTTCTGGTTACAGATATTGGTGCTAGATTTCTATCATCTAGATTTCTACCAACTATTGGGGTAACAGTTGATTGGCATGATTGAATCTGAGCACGTTCTAGGATGTCCATAGTATAGCGTTGCTGGTTGAGGAATAGGCTGGAAGTAGTGTGTTGGACTTGAATGCCTAAGAAATAATGTAAGTCCCCAAGATCAGTCATAGCAAAAGTACGAGAGACTTCATTTTGAAAGGATGCAAGAAAAGTTGGACTGCTGCCAGTGAGAATGATATCATCCACATATAATGGAAGTATAGTTACAGTGGACTGTTGGAGTCTCACAAATAACGATGGATCTGCAGAGCTGGCTTGAAAATTGTGAGAGAATAAAAATTGAGCAAATCGATCATACCAAGCCCACGGGGCCTGTTTGGGACCATATAGAGCACGATTCCATTTGTAAACATGGTGTGGAAACCGAGCATCTTGGAAACCTTGAGGCTGCTCAATAAAAACAGTTTCAGTCAAATAGCCATTCAAAAATGCATTTTTGACATCAAGTTGTTTAAGTGGCCAGCCATTCATGAGAGCAACAGAGAGAATGATCCGAATGTTTGCTGGTTTAACAACTGGTGAAAAGGTTTCAAGGAAGTCCATGCCTTCAATTTGAGTATAACCATGTGCCACCAGCCTTGCCTTAAGTCTGTCAATGTGGCCGTCACTATTCAATTTGGTTTTGTAAACCCATCAGCTGCCAATAATATGCATGGAGGGATCGCGAGGTACCAAGGTCCATGTGTCATTTGCAAGCAAAGCTGCCATTTCATCCTCCATAGCTTGCCTCCAACCATAATGTTTAAGGGCAATGGAGAAATGTTTGGGTTTAGCGGGAGCAAGGGTAGTTAATATGTATTTGGGATTGGGTTTGACGATACCATGTTGAGAACATGTGACCATAGGGTGAGACGGTCTAGGAAGGGTATTGGGTAAGGCATTAGATGGGATTGGAGAAGGTGAGCTAGGTGGCGATGGTGAAGGAACAGCTGGCGAGCTAGGCGGTGATGGTGAGTTAAGGACCGGCGACTCTGGTGGTGATATAGGTAAGGGACGCATGGCTGGTCATGGTAGAGTAGAAGCACAAAGGGGAGGTTCTGGTTCACTATTGTGAAGTCCCGCAACATCATGAGGGTTCACTTCAACGAGAGCAGGCTGATTAGATTGTGTGGCGATGGGAGAGAAAGACACTAGATCATGAGCAAAGTTGTAACTCAGTTGTGTGCTAGCCAAACCTTGATTGAAAGGAAAGCATTTTTCATCAAACACCACGTGTCTTGAAATTACCCGATTTGTCAAGGGATAAAGGCAGCGATAACCTTTGTGTTGGTCACTATACCCTATGAAGACACATGGTAAAGATTTGGGTTCAAATTTGTGTTTGTTGTAGCTCTTGATGTACGGAAAACATCTACACCCAAAAGTCCTTAGGCAAGAATAGACAGGATTTATGAAATAAGCTTTCATATGGACTTAGCATTTGGAGCATGGACGTCGGCAACCGATTTATGAGCCAAACAGCTGTAGTAAAGACTTCCACCCTGCTGGTACATTACTATGAACCAGTAGAGTTAATCCAAGTTCAGTAATTGACCTGTGTTTCTGCTCCACCAACCCATTCTGTTCAGGTGTTTTTGGACAAGCCTTGAGATGTTTGATTCCACATTCTCTTAGATAAGAGAGAAAAACATTGCTATTGAATTCACCACCTTCATCACTTTGAAAATTTTTTACAGATCTTCCAAATTGCGTACTAACCATCTTATAAAACTCCATAAACTTTGCAAAAAAATCAGACTTAGATTTTAATGGATAGATCCAAGAGTATCAAGAATGGTGATCAACAAAGTGAACATAATATCGAAATTTTTGACATGAATCAACTGGTGCTGGTCCCTAGAGATCACAATGAATTTTTTCAAAAGGTTCATAATATTCATCATCTAATGGAAGAAAAGGAAAACATGTTGCTTTTCCAAATTGACAACTTTGACAAATAGAAAACATAGACACTTTTGCTGCTAAATTTATTCTACCCTTGGATGACAAAAAGTCAATGATCTTAGCTGATGGATGCCCGAGCCGACTGTGCCAGACCTCTGAAGTTGCTGTCCTAAAACAATCAGAAAAAAATACTGCCTTTCGTCTGGTCTTGAAAGCATACAAGTCTCCCTCTCTAGCTCCCTTGGCAATCGTCTGATTGGTTTCCTCGTCCTTAATCACAAATGAATCAGATGTAAACTCAAAGACATAGGGCATAGAAGATGTAAGCTGACTTACAGAAATAAGGTTTTTCTTTATAGCAGGAACAACCAGCACATTATCAAGAGGAAGAGCCGTATTTCCAAGATCAAGATTAGTAGAACCAATATGAGTTATCGGTAAATGCTGCCTGTTTCCAACCATAACTGAATCAGTTCCATGGTATTTAATGAAATGTTTGAGTGTACCTGGATCATCTGTAACATGAGAAGTTGCGCCAGTGTTTGGATACCAGTCTACATCATTAGGATTGACAACTTGAATGGTGGAAAAAATTTTTGGAAGATCTTTTGGTTGATACGCCTGATTGAATCTGTGGTAGCATTTAAATGCCGTGTGAGTACTCAACCCACAAATTTGACACGATGCTTTCACTGAAAGCTGGGTGGTATTTCGCCCGGCATTGGCTGGAGTATTGGTGGGACAAGATTGAGAAGCGGGTGTAAATCCACGTCCTCGCGAGTTGAAGCGAGGATTGCTATTTTTTTGGGTATAATCATCACGTCCTATGTAATTGTGAGAGCAGGAAGGTTGAACTGGAACTTGCTGAATCTGTGGTAGCATTTGAAGGCCGGGTGATTACTCAACCCACAAATTTGACACGATGCTTTCACTGAAGGCTGGGTGGTATTTTGCCCAGCATTGGCTGGAGTATTGGTGGGACAAGATTGAGAAGCGGGTGGAAATCCATGTCCTCGCAAGTTGAAGCGAGGATTGCTATTTTTTCTGGTATAATGATCACGTCCTATGTAATTGTGAGAGTAGGAAGGTTGAACTGGAACTTGCTGACTTATGAACGCAGTATTAGGATTAAGTTGAAACCCATGGTTGTTTTTCATGTTGTCATGGCTTTCAAGCAGAGAGACAACATCAATATATGGAGGAATAGGAGGTCAAAGTATCGACGTCATAAACGATTCATAACCTGATCCAAGCCCATTTATGAGCCAATAAACTTTGTCTTGATCCAACAAAGGTTTCCCAATGGCTGCCAACTCATCACATATGGTTTTGAAACCTGTTATATACTCAGTAACAATTTTTTCTTGCTTTTGAAATGTCTGCAATTTTCTGTTTAACAGAAATTCTCGGTCTTTGGATTCTCTAGCAAAGACATTTATAAGAGCAGTCCAGACTTCAGAAGAGCTTTGGAGTCCAACCACAAGACCTAGCACTTCTTTAGAGAGTGATCCAGTGATCCATCCTCTGAGGAGTCGGTCTGATTTTTTCCAGGCAAGAAATTCTGGATTTGGGACAGAACGGGCCTCACCATTTTCAACAATTTCAATGGTGGAGGTCGGTTTGGAGATTTGTCCCTCTATCAAGCCCATCATGTCTTGACTTTCAATGAGTCCAAGGATTTGGGCTTTCCAAAGCAAGTAATTCTTGTGGGAGAGTTTAATAGAGACAAAATTTGCAACATTAACCGTTGAAGGATATTGATACTTCGCTGCCATGACGAACGAAGAGGATGCTCCAGTCGAGGAGGATGCACTGGAAGCCATGGAGAAGTTGATAATCCTCACGGAAATGGCTCTGATACCATGAAAGAAAAAAAAAAAACAAGACTAAGATTTTAAGTGGTTCGGATTGAAAATCCTACGTCCACTATCTCTCACACCAACTAGGCGATACATGTGAGGTTCCCTTGATGAGAGAATTTATACATGATTGTTGAAGGAGTTGTTACAGATTTGTTTAAAAATCAAACAATCCTTCCTTGATTTTCTAGTTTTTATAATCCTTTCTCTCTTTTGAGGAGGGTACGTTGCTACTTTCCTTCTCTTTTGAAGAGGATTCGTTGCCACTTTTCTTGCCTAGATTCCTTGCCTTGTGAGGTATTCTTCCTTGATTGATCACTTCAAATCTAACGGGTATACTTGCCTTTTTGCTGGATTTGTTATGATCTTCATGATTTTCTTCATTCATTGAGCTGGCATGATCTCCACAATTTCCTTCATCCAGTGGGCAGCTATAACGGTCAGCAGCTTGTGTGTTAATAGCCCTCCCCTGACTTCCTTTCCCGCCGTTCTCTGGAATAATTTGCTGGAGGCAAAGGTGTATCAGGTGGCAGAGAGGAAGGCTGGCACTGATTCTCCAGGTGATTCTAGCTGTCAAGCAGAAGATTATTCCAATTCCAGGTGTCTGAAGGACCTCTCTACAAAAGCTTGGATTTTCTTGGAGTTTACAAAAGGGAGCAGTCGATTTCCCTCTCTCGTTTTGCTCTCATAACATGAGAAAACTTATTCAGAGGAAGCACAAAAGATAAAGCTGGAGAGAACTTGTTTTTATTGATTCCTTTGAACAAGATATATATAGTACAAAAAAAAGTTATCGCTTACAAGATTTTTGGTATACGAGATCATGATAATACACAATTTCTTGAAAAATTGAAAAATTGAGAGCACTAAAAAAAATATTTCTCACTTACATTTACATGATCCACAGTTTTTGGAGTGGTTGAAGGATTACAAAAAGGAAGGTTATAACGGAACACCACAGCCATGTCTCATTTTCAAGTAATTTCAGTTGATATCAAGATCCTCAACGTCTTCCTTAATTCTCGTCTTTTCATTGACATCAAGATCCTCAATGTCTTCAGCAATATTCTTATTTTGAATATCCGTAAAACAATGTTTTGCTGATTTACTCTTATAATTTCTATCCCAATCCATTAACCACCTAAAATGTAGTCTGCATAACAATAACAGATCTTGATAAGAGATCTGATCCCTTTTTTCTTGATACTTTGTTTATCATGCAGGATTTGCGAGATTATCATACCTAAAATGGTCTGGCCTGCACTCTATATATTGAGAGTCCATCTTCTGTCAATAACATCAAAGAATAAATAAAAACATAGCTCGACAGCAACTTAGTAGACGAGAAAAACCAACAGGCCTCAATGATTAGCAGCAAGGACTCTTCCAAGTAGATGAACAAGGCCCCCCTTAGAGATGTGAGAGAAAATCTCTGAGGGGAGAGCAGGCTAGGGCATCTTGTGGGGAAGGGAAAGCTCGGAGGGGAACCCACGGCGCTCGCCGGGGGGATGGAAATTGAAGGAGAGAGAACTTCTGAAGGGAGAAGATTAGGGCATCGAGTGGGGAAGGGAAAGCTCGCTGGGGAGATGGAAATCGACAGACTGATGGATCTCGACAATAGGGGTGAGTTTCTAGACCTGGGGAGCACAGATGGAGCAACCCAAAGGAGCGAAGCAAAGTGTGACAACTCCAACCTGCACGGAATGGAAGAAGATAGCGGTGACAAGGATATGCAGCAGGGCGAAGGTGATGCTCCAACCACCCTCAAACGAGGAAGTTAAAAGGGTGGGCAGGTGTTGTTGCTGGTAGCCAGGAATCGGATTTTCAGAAGTGCCCGGCGGCGACTGTTGACAGATCTGGGGATGAACCCACGGTGGTCTTCCCTACTAAGGCGTACCAGAAAATGGAGGAGCAATATCGGTTTGCGGTAGTAGCTGGCTTTTACGGAGGTAGAATGAGCACGGGCATGGACTACAGGTATGTTTTCCAGCCCTTTCATAAGCTTTGGATTAATGTAAACTGTCCAACATTTTCTATTATTGGGAGTGGGAGATTCTTGGTGCGGGTCAGTTCTGAGGAAGAGCTCAGAGAGGTAATGTACAGAAAATGGGTAGTTAGGGGTCGGCTTCTGATTACCAGTTGTTGGAAGCCAGGTACAGAATTACGCCTGAATGAAAAGGAATCGATCCCTTTGTGGATTCGTCTTCCTCAACTTCCAGTTTTGTTTAGGAATTCGTATAGCTTTAAAGCTATTGCTAGGGAGATGGGTGCCTCCTTCATTAGAGCAGATGAATGCACGATGCACAGGGACAAACTAGGTTTCGCTCGGGTGTGCATGGATGTTTTGCTTGATTTCAGACCGGTGCCCAAAATCATCATTGAAGCCAAGGGGAACAAGATATCACAAGAAGTGTTATATGAATCTAGGGTTCGTTACTGTTGTGTTTGTGGCACTACTTCACACTACGAGGATGCATGTAAGAATAAGGGTAAAGCAGAAATGTCAGGGGCTGAGGAGCAAGTTTGGAGTAAAGTTCTGGTCATTAAGAAACAAAGAGGTGGGATGCAGAAAAATGACCCTGGGAGAAGAGACACACAAGGAAATAAATTTGCCTCACTTGGGAGTCAGCTTGAGAATGATGCAGGGAATGGTAATCAGACTCACCCAGGCCTGAGAACTAAGTTGGCTCCTGATATTGGAGATGGGGGCTTAAAGCAGGAAAGGTAGAGAGAGAGGGTAGCCAGGTGAGGAATAACTTTAATAAAGGAGGGACGACAGGGGGGAGGAACTCTTCACAGAGCATGCTAGAGGAAGGAAAGACTGTTTGTCTACAACAGACCGCCACTAACAGCGTGGATGATCATGTACCTCCAATCAAATTCATGTTCGTAGCTGGGGCTAAGGATTCTTACTTCGACAAGGAGAAGGATGATAGTTTGGATATGAAGGAGGCCACTGATCAGGGTTCTGACCTTGTGAGCAGCCACATTGAAGTAGTTGATGCTAGGCAGAGGGGGATGAGAAAATCAACCAGGTTTGCCAGCAAGGGCAAGAAACATCGCCCACCAGCCACTGTGATTAGTTTGGAAGATGCAATTGTTCACCGATATAATGGGTCAGAGAAGCTGAAAAAGGTGGCTGACAATATGAATCAGGCACTTATAAACCTTCCAAATGTGGAAGATAATGAAGAAAATGCTAGTGGCAGGGCTCTCGGAATTGAGGGAGCAAGGGTAGAGGCTATCAATATTTTAAATCATGAAAGTATTTAGCTAGAACATTAGAGGCCTTGCGAAGAGGCCTGCACAGCAAGAATTAATCTGATTCTCAATAAGTTTAATCCTTTTGTTGGGTTTGTTCTTGATTCAATGATTACCAATCATAGGATGAAGATAATTATGGAAAGATACCACAACTATAGATTTGTGTCTAACGTTGAAGGTATTGACGGTGTAGTGAGAATATTATATGTCTGGAAAGAGGAGGAAATGGAAGCTACTTCTCTGGTTGTTGATCATAATTGGGTTGGTGTTTCTTTTCGTAGACTGGTAAATGACAAAGTCTTTGTAGTTTTTGGTGTGTACCTGCCTCCTAGGTTTGGGGAAAGGCTGCAAAGCCTTTACAAACAGAGGCCCTTTTTCTACAGTCGAAGGACCGTTATGTTAATTGGTGATTTCAATGCCATGCTCAACAGTCGAAATAAATCGGGTTCTGCTCCGTTACCTGCTTCCTGCCTATCTTTGAGTCGCTTTGTTTATGCTTGCAGGTTAAAAGAGGTTGCAGATAGTAACAAGAGGCTTACGTGGTCGAACCATAGACAAAGGCAAGACTTAGTGCAGTGTAAGCTGGATTGGTGCATGGTTAACAATGACTGGCAAACTGGTTTTGGTGGAGAAAGCAGGCTTAAGGTCCAGACATCAGCCACATCCGACCATAGTGTGCTTCTATATCAGTCCACGGACATTAATGATGATACACGGGGTCAGAACTCGTTTAGATTCTTTAAGCCTTGGTTGATGGACAGGGAAGGTAAGGTAGTGATGCTTGAAGCTTGGAGAGCTGAGGCTCGGGGGGTGCCCAATGATGCGCCTCCTTCTTAAGCTCAATCGCCTGCGTAAGGCTCTTCTACATTGAAAAAGACATTCTTTTGGTAATCTTAGTGACAACATCACGACGCTTCAAAGGCGGCTAGAGGAATGCAGGGAGCTTATGGAACAAGGGGTGGAAGGTGTGATTGATGAGGAACACAGAGTGAGGAAGCAACTATCTTAGGCACTTCTCATGGAATTGGTGATGTGGAAACAAAAATTGCATATTCGTTGGCTTGTGGAGGGGAATAAGAAAACCTCCTTTTTTCATGAGATGGCTAAGTCTAGGCAAGCTAAACGGAAGATTAGAAGTATAGAGTATGATGGCACTGAATATGTACAGAGTAGACAGATTCTTGAAGTGTGCATTGCTTATTTTCGTAGGGTGTTAGATAGAGATGAAGTGCAAGGAATGTTATTTGAGGGTGTTGATAGTATACCTACAGGAACCTCACACCACTCTCTTCCTCTTCCATCCTCCGATGCCATATTGCCATCGTCATTCGTTCAGTTCGCTGCAGCTAAGGCCTTCGCTCAGTAAGGTTTCTTCACTTTCCATTGACGTGTTTTATTAGCAACGATCGCCCTTGCTCGCTATCTCCATGGACTGCTTGCTCTTCATTGCTCCCAGTCATCATCGAGGTCGTCTGGTTGTCATTCACCATGTTCCCTAGAATAGCAGGGACTTGTTTAACTCGCCTCTGCAATAGCAGGTAGGCATCACAATGAAAGTAAAACTAAACATGACACTATGCAGGAAACCATTAAAGCAGAAAACAATTGCCCAACTCAACAAAACTATATAATCAAACTAATCAAAATAGGATCCTACTGAATACAAATCAAACCAATAACCTTAACCGCTGGACATGTGCAATAGCTAACTAAAGGATCTATTCAACTAATCTGACACTAAAGTGATACAAGAGAAACTGAGCATTATGCTCGTCTAAAACCATGAAGGACGTGAGGACATAAAACCCAAAACCCATGCAACTTTGATGAATAGAACCTTTCAAAAATGTCACAGTTCAAATTGGACTACAAAATTGATTGGTCCTTTTGAAAAGAGATAAGAGGTGATCCATGAGAGACTCAACCCTAAGTCTGGGTTATGTTGAAAACACTCAGTTAAGAAGGAATAATGGGTCAGGCTTAATCACTTATTCAAAATGATAACAAAGAAATGAAATTCGTCACACTCAACATGAGTTGACTAGGTTCGAGGAGTTTCATCTATTCCATGAATGGACTAATGGTTTGGTAATGGAATGGCAACATATTTCAAGGCCAAAGGGGATTGGGAATGAAATGACAAACATATTTCAAGACCAAAGGAGACTGGTAAGTTCCTCCTATGACTAGAGATGTCAAGTTTTAGTTTGAAATAGTTAAAAAATTATCAATTTAACTAATAAGCATGAGTGCTCGTGTTGACCCTAAGACCGCACATCTACCAAAGATTTTCACATTCAATTCCTGCGAGTTCAGCCTTCATGCCTTTCATCTCTTGGAAAACACCTTTTGTTTTTTTTCCTCTTTTTTTTTTCTTTCTCTTGCACTCAGCTTTTGCCTTTAATTTTTTTTTCTTGATTTTTTTTTTAGGCCAACCTTCACCGTTGAGGGAATACCTCACCACCCCAAAGGCTACTACGAAGCTCCACCACTTTGGTGGTTATGTGTAGCTTTGTCATTGTATGCCATTAG
Organism: Nymphaea colorata; assembly: GCF_008831285.2. Lineage (NCBI taxonomy): Eukaryota > Viridiplantae > Streptophyta > Magnoliopsida > Nymphaeales > Nymphaeaceae > Nymphaea > Nymphaea colorata. Next base: position 10,183,504 of record NC_045141.1, read on the forward strand.
AAGAAGGAGATATATCCATCACTATAGGAATTGGGTTCAAGCTTTCCCCAGCCCTGCTCTGAATTATTGAATTGATTTAATGATTCAAACAATCTTTCTTAGGCGAAAGAGAGTATATCTCGATCAGGGTGGATCTATATAAAGATCGCTTGTTTTGTTTCCATGAAAATCAAATAGAAGCAATTTGATTGGTATGATCCATGGATTAAATTATCTAGCCAAAAAAACTACTTGTTACAAATAAAATCCACAGTGTGACGGGCGGTGTGTACAAGGCCCGGGAATGAATTCACTGCCGTATGGCTGACCGGCCATTATTGTCTGACCTGAATCAGTGACCTTCAGTCTCATTAATGGAAAGGTTATGGAAATGTCCTTTGGAATAATTTTCTGGTTGTGCAAACCAAGTCAAAGGTATACCGCCTGAGTATTGATCTCCGACTCCGGCCACCTATTAAGCATTTCCAAAGTCAATTCCTCTTTCTTATTCTTAAGCAACCCCCGCGTTCGGCTATAGCGAACCCCCTGAATCAAGAGCCGCTTCATGAGCAAAGCGTAGGGCTGATTCAGACTCACTCTGATAGACTATCAGACAAGAATTTTTTTAAAAGACAAAACATGCCCCAGCTTGATGAGCAAAGCCCACAAAGCACTCGCAAAGCAGCCCTCTCCACAACCCCTAGGATTTCCCCCATGGCGAATCTACGTTCGATTGATTCAATATCGATGAACCTAGAAAAAAGGGTTGAACCGTAATGATCATATGTCTGTAATGCATTGTCGAGGTGTATTCTTAAAATACCAATATCTATGGCCGTGGGCTAGCTGCAAAGCTGAGTTTATCGGAATCTTCTTCCTTTTAAAAAAGCCACTCCACGGTGGTAAAGTCTCATCTTGTGTGTGCAGACCCACGCAGCCAGCAGCACAAAAGAGCGGCAAGCGGTTTCCTGAAAACTAGCTTCTGATACACGGTATAAATAATGAAAGATCCAATATTTCAAAATTGTATCTAGAATGACCAGAAAGGTAGAAACGAGACCAGACATAATTTTCTCATTCTGAACAAATCCAAAAAGGTTCATTGCTGCAGCCTAGAATACGATTAATCCGGCAAGGGCCACGTGAGCTCCAGCTTTCAGTGCCATACGGGGTGGGAATCCAGAAGTGATGCTTCTATGGTGGAAGCCGAGTATGGTATGCAGGCACGTAATGCCTCAATACTTTTAGATTCTATATCTAATAAACGCATAAGTGGGAATGGAGACCGGAGACTACAATGTTATCCAGCCACCCATGGAACATGTAGCCAGAACGTAGCCTTTCAAGAAAATCCTGACCTTTCCATAACCTTTCCAGAATGTCCTTTCCATTTTGTTGATGGATAATGGCATACAATTTCATTTGTGGTATGGATATATGGTATTCAATCCATTAGGAGTACATTCATGGATCCATGGATCCATACATCTCGATCGGCCCGGATCATATCATACATAGTACGAACGTGAGTGACTAAATTCATTGAGTTGCTCCAATGAAGCGAAACGGCATTCCCAAAATGATCGACCGTGATTTCAGTGATAAATGGCTTGTCAGAAAGACTGGATTTTACTATCAATCTTCCTTGAGGAACCAAACCACTTCGATTCGGGAGCCCGCTATTGGTCAAAAAGCATCTTCCGTGGTTTTTATATTATTTATCTGCGGGGGTCGATTTCATCGGTAGTTGATACCATCGATCCTAATGAATGGAGATCCCTCTTCATTCATTCGAATGACGTGGCGGGGTCTCTCGCTTTTTTTGCCAGCCAGATCTGGAGAGATACATCATGTGAAAAGACAAAAAAATGTGCAAGCCAGAACAACAAAATAATTGTATTGTTAGCAGTGACCATAAAATAGGTCTCTTCATTTGGAAATTCCCGAAAAGCTTATCATAGGTTCTCCATCGGAACAATTTTTCGGGTACTTCTTTATTCTCGGAGGAAAAGAGAGTCAAATGTTTTCTGGGACGCAATCCGAACTGAGGACAGGTTTTTGGAGTTAGCTAACCCTACCACCCCCCCAAGTCAAGCTGGTGCCCACATGTAATCAAAAAAGAAAGAAGATTGAATCCACTGAAATGATCGGGCCGGACCGAAAACTGATGGGAAAAGTAACAGCGATTGGTTACTCCGGTGGTAGCACACAGATTTCCGAACGGGAGCGACTTCTTCGTGATGGCTGGTCGGATTCACTTGAAACTTGGTGGGGATGTTGCTAAGACCTGGGCGATTATGCTGGGGGTGAACGAGAGGGTGAAATTCGCCCTTGGTTGCTTCAGATTTTGCCTGCAACTTCTGCCCAGGCACTGCTTGGTTTCCGCCAAGCCAAGTGAGCGATGTGGTTGATTAAGGGTCAGCTATTGCGGAAAATCCATCTCCTTTCTAGACAGCAATTCTCGAATTGATGCGCAGTGACTTGCTGCTGCCGAGGACAGAATTCTCAGGTTGATTTGCCATCCAATTCACATAAATCTGACTGGCCTTCTACCAATGGATTCCAACGAACCATTCGATTCTCACCTTGACAATCAGTCCGATAGACTAGGCTGCGATCTACCTTTCTGGTGTCTCTTTCTCTGATTTTGACAGAGATTAAGAAGCTTACTAGAGCCGATCTTAATGTTTCTTAAGCTCTGCTCGAGATGGAAGGAACCGGGAGATGAATTCGGTTCCTCCCTTAATCTCTAGCAGCCAGAGTTGGAGCTATGGGTTGGAGCTTGGGATTCCAGTCACCGGCGGTAAGACGATTTGAGGAAGAGAGAGGCGAGAGCCAATTCACACGAAAAACTCAACTTCTAATTCTTGATTGCATACTGAAAAAAATCTTACAAAAGAGTTTAAGTACTTGAAATAAAACCGGTTCTAACACATGAACCGAGACACTTGCTGAAATAAAGGACTCAACTATAAGCAAATGCATGAAAGGGAAATCGAGACAAGATGTCTCGGAAGTTCAGTGAGTTTGGCTTCTCTCTCGCCGTTTCTGCCATATAACCTGCCAAAGTTCGGCCTTAGGCTTGCCACGCATGGACCGGGTCAAGACTAGACTCAGGGTTTGAACTCGCTATAACCGGATCTAGGTCTAGTTTCAGTGCCTGATCAGCCTTGAAGTCATCAGCCCGCTGCCCGCGCTCCGCTGATGATGCTCCGCCCACACCGCCCACTGCATCAACTTCAAGTTCTGTGTTAGCATCCTTTATAGCCCATCTACGCTTTCCATTATGCTGGCCACAAACCTGGCCGAAAGGAGCTCGACTCTCTTGCCTCGCTTGGTGTGCTGGCCCTGGTTCTTGGCCTCCTGTAGGAAGGTCTGCATCACTGCACTTGCAACCATTTGTGGCCTAGAGGCTTAACACCTAGAACATGAGACTCAAACCTAGATCTTTTGAGTGTAAACCACCATGCTACCGGGTTAAACTACGCCCCTTGAAGCATTTATTGCACAGTCAAATGCTGGTGAAAGCTATGTGCCACCACCACAAGTGTGACAAAAGGCTGTGCACTTTAATTTCATATGTTCTTTGAAAGTTGTCCAAACGCCTTCCCCAGTGTTTGAATGGCAAGAGTATGTCTAAGACAAAAGGTCCGAGTCACGCCTTCTTCTTCATCATTCAAACATATAGCTCGACATACTTAACAGATTGAGCCTTCTCTAAATAAATAATTTTCTAAAGGGACTGGAGAATTCAAATGGAGTATGGGAAACAAGCAGCGACACGTTCAAACTCATGCTGGTTAAGAGAAACAAATAATTTTCTCCGGATCAGGATTCACCTATATCGATCATTCTTATTATTATGTCCCCATTGACAGGTGACATCGCAAGCTCTGCCTCCAGCTCACCGAACACAACTTGCAAGAAGTCTCATGGACATGTCGTATGAGGTCTAAGAACTGGATGAGGGAAAACCGATAGGATTATGGGATATTCTGCAAAGATGAAATAGTGCGTCAGGTAATCTTCAGTTATAGATTCCGGAAATCCCCTGAGGACCAAGAAAAGTAATTTACTGGACAATGTCTCCGCCTCTTTCGTTGTGAGCATGGGTAGCAAGTCCTCTTAGGCAGTGCTTATACACATGAATTAATGACACCCGCGCACTGCCCTCACTGTACAATAAAATTAAAGATTAAGTGATTCCTTTCTGAAGTTAATGAAACAAGTACAAGTGACTTTCTTGCCATGGAATAATGGATGACAATAACTTCAGGTGGTTTGCTTCCTCATAATTTTCTCCTTCAACTTCGTTGCTGCTACTCAACGTACTTCCCATGTATACAACATGTGCCTAGCTAGGAGATACACCCAATAAGCTAAAGGATGGATACCAAAATGTCTACAATTTCTTTGGAAAAGAAAAATAGAACGTAGGAAAAAAGCAATCTAATTGTAGGTAAACTCTTAAATTCATGGAAAAATTGGACTCAAAATTCATTTGGTTTTGGAAATTCTAAATTACGCCCAACAATTCTATGAAATATATTTCGATGGTCTTTTATCACAAGAACTTTATCAATATAATTCTTGTTATTAACAGATAGTAACAACTAAGAAGAGGTCAATAAATTTTAACTACTAATCATGGAGTATCATATCAAGTATACGTACCTTTGGCGCTTTACTTGAAGCCCCATGGAGAAGGACAGAACCACAGACCAGGAAGAAAAGGAGCAGCCTGGTTTCTTCCATGGGCGACGTCGAGATTAATGGTGTTCTTCCTTCTCTGGAGGCCTTATTTGTAGCTGTGATCATGTGGGAAATGACCGAAACGAATTTGTGTGATCTGTATGGAATAGAACCTTGCTGTGGCCAAGTTAGAAAATTTGACTTATCGATGCTTTAGTCCTAGGGATCTTTTCTTTTTCTTTACTTTATTTCTTTATTTTTTTCCTCATTTTATTTTTCAGGAGGATTAAGAAAGTGAGCAGATATATTATTCCAACAAAGCATGCCTTGTCTTCCTTTTCTTCCCCATATATATGAAAGACTTACTTGACATTATGCCATGATCTTCAACCGGCTTGAACCATTGTGTTGCACACACACACACACATGGGACCTGGACTGGTTGAGACTGAAATAATCAGGTTTAGTTTAGTTGGGATGTCAAATCAGGTTGTTACTGTTGTTGTTTTCACAAAGATTGTCCCATTAGGCAACAGATAGCTAAGAGAATAAAATGAACAGGAGTGTGTTTGATAAGAGCAACATTGTGCGCTTGTAAAATGTCTTTCAAAAGCTTTATATTATTGTTTCAAAACACAATGTGTAATCATGTCTAACGTCAAATTGTTGACATTAGGTTATGTTAACTTTTACGTCATGTATTTTGAAAACGTATCCCAATAAAACACAAAATTTTATTCTTATGAAATGCTCACTGCAATAATCTTGTATTGGTAACGAGGAGGAAATGTTGCAACAATAATGTTTTTTTTTACTTAATTTATTGTGGCTGATCCGAGACCAACGGCGTATGAGATTACCGCATTGAGAAGAGAAAAAAAAAAGTCGAACTACTCTGAGGCCGACTTCCCCACTTTTTCATTTTACCCTCGCCGTATGAATTCTATTACTGATGAGCCATTGTACTTCAAGACCTCCAAGTTGAAGGATGATGAGTCAACATGAAGGCATGTGTTCCTCACAAGACATTCAGAGAGAGTTATTTAAACTAAAGTGGAAGAAAAAATAACAAAAGGAAGAAAAAAAAGAAGTCTGGGCTTCATGCATCCAACTGTTTGATGCTTTTGAAGTTGCCACAAAAACCAAAGAAAGCATCTTCCATTGCGGAAAATTGAATTTAATCAAATGAATATTCACATTGAGCAGCAACTCTTTCTTTTGTTTAGGACAAGCGACATGTTTTTCCAATTTAAAGAAGAAGAGGGAAAAAATAATCAAACCTGTTTCAACTGTATTGAAAGAAGAGACTTTAAGTGCAGCTTCCTGAAATCAGGGTGAGAAAAGGAGATGTGGGTGACAAGCAAGTACAAATATTCATCGGCGATGAAGAAGACTGAAATCTAGACCTTTTCCTTCTTTTGGCTTTGCCCCACTCCTTTGGTGCCGTCACACGTGCTTTAAGCCCTCCTTCTCCCTTTCAAATCTTTGATTTTTTCTCATGATGTTGTCTTTGTAAGGCACGGCCATGGGCGACGTCGAGATTAATGGTGTTCTTCCTTCTCTGGAGGCCTTATTTGTAGCTGTGATCATGTGGGAAATGGCCGAAACGAATTTGTGTGAGCTGTATGGAATAGAACCTTGCTGTGGCCAAGTTAGAAAATTTGACTTATCGATGCTTTAGTCCTAGGGATCTTTTCTTTTTCTTTACTTTATTTCTTTATTTTTTTCCTCATTTTATTTTTCAGGAGGATTAAGAAAGTGAGCAGATATATTATTCCAACAAACCATGCCTTGTCTTCCTTTTCTTCCCAATATATATGAAAGACTTACTTGACATTATGCCATGATCTTCAACCGGCTTGAACCATTGTGTTGCACACACACACAAACATGGGACCTAGACTGGTTGAGACTCAAATAATCAGGTTTAGTTTAGTTGGGATATGAAATCAGGTTGTTACTGTTGTTGTTTTCACAAAGATTGACCCATTAGGCAACATATACCTAAGAATTAAATGAATAGGAGTGTGTTTGATAAGAGCAACATTGTGCGCTTGTAAAATGTATTTCAAAAGCTTTATATTATTGTTTCAAAACACAATGTGTAATCATGTCTAACGTCAAATTGTTGACATTTGGTTATGTTAACTTTTACGTCATGTATTTTGAAGACGTATCCCCATAAAACACAAAATATTATTCTTATCAAATGCTCACTGCAATAATCTTGTTTCGGTAACGAGGAGGACATGTTGCAACAATAATGTATTTTTTTTTACTTAATTTATTGTGTCCGATCCGAGACCAACTGCGTATGAGATTACCGCATTGAGAAGAGAAAAAAAAAGTCGAACTACTCTGAGGCCGACTTCCCCACTTTTTCATATCGCCACATGAATTCTATTAGTGATGAGCCATTGTACTTCAAGACCTTCAAGTTGAAGGATGATGAGTCAACATGAAGGCATGTGTTCCTCACAAGACATTCACAGAGAGTTATTTAAACTAAAGTGGAAGAAAAAATAACAAAAGGAAGAAAAAAAAGAAGTCTGGGCTTCATGCATCCAACTGTTTGATGCTTTTGAAGTTGCCACAAAAACCCAAAGAACGCATCTTCCGTTGGGGAAAATTGAATTTAATCAAATGAATATTCACATTGAGCAGCAACTCTTTCTTTTGTTTAGGACAAGCGACATGTTTTTCCAATTTAAAGAAGAAGAGGGAAAAAACAATCAAACCTGTTTCAACTGTATTGAAAGAAGAGACTTTAAGTGCAGCTTCCTGAAATCAGGGTGGGAAGAGGAGATGTGGGTGACAAGCAAGTACAAATATTCATCGGCGATGAAGAAGACTGAAATCTAGACCTTTTCCTTCTTTTGGCTTTGCCCCGCTCCTTTGGTGCCGTCACGTGCTTTAAGCCCTCCTTCTCCCTTTCAAATCTTTGATTTTTTCTCATGATGTTGTCTTTGTAAGGCACGGCCATGGCGGTTGGCTTCTTTCTAGAGTGCCCCATTAAATTTAACAGGTCTAGTCCCCCCATGGTTTTTCATTGCATGTAGAAAGTGTTTGGTTCCCATTTTCAGAATGTTGAAAGCAAGAACACCTTGTTCATGCATGTTCCGAAAGACATATGGATAAACGTTGTCATTTAAAACCACATTTTAAAAAATTCTGGTAAATAAACTGAATGATGTTTTCAAACAACTTAGTAATTTAGTCACATAAATGAATGAGAGCAATGGAAAGATAAGTAGTCACATAAGTGAACAGGACACTAGTAAAGCTTAGAGAAACAATGACCACTCCCACTTTTGATGGATAGGCAAAGGAGCCAGAAGTATAAAAAATGTCACATAAAATTAGTTGACATCAAAGACGGGGACACCCATGGCTTGGGATGTACAAAGGCCCCACATGCAGTTTCTCATTTCAAAATTTGCCATATTAAAAAAAGGAAAAATGTCTTCTTAATGAATAGCAATTATAAGAGAGTATAACAATTGCCGTGTTTCTTTTGTACAGGTTGCATATAAAGTTTGATATAGACAAATTTTTACGAACACCCATCTTTTCATTGAGTTAAAAAATTTAATTGTTCATTAACTTATTAAGGTACTCTTGTGTAGTAGTGCAATTTGTTATTCAATTAGTAATAGCCT